>NW_016174458.1:0-10907 GCF_001687245.7 Rhagoletis zephyria
CTAACATATGTGTAAGCGCCAATCTATTATTATTATTATTATTATACACCTTCAGAAGAAAATTCTTTATACTAAAAAAATTTTTTTTAAAAGGGTTTTGGGTGTTATAGGTACTATATTATTATTATTATTAAAAGCTTTATAAAATTATTGATATATGTATTTATTCGCAAAATTAGGTTTTGGAGTTACGTTTTATACACTAATTGCCAATTTCATTAAAGCATTTTTTAAATGAATTTAATATGAAAACAGGAAAATCATTTTTCACTTAATTTGCGGGTGCAACCGGCGATAAGTTGGATGTTTTTCTCTATCGCAGACCTGGCCACACTGGCGATCAGTCAACGCTCATTCCCGTCAGCGTAATAGGACATGTGCAAGTAGGGGTAAGGCAATTGGCAAACCAGTTGTTGAAAGCATCTTTTGCGCAAGCGTTTCATAGCACCTTGAGTTGGGCGTGTACCCAGATTTCAGTCAGCGATGTCTTCAGCCCACTTTTCCACAAAAAAAAAAAAACAAAACCCCCTAAAAAACACATCCTTTTATTTAACTCCCTTCCTCCACTCAGACCAGCAGCTACTCACTCATCTGCTACTCGCATTGAGCATTTTGGCAGGCGTATCCTTGTTTCTTATTACAGCACTTCCAAGACAATGCACATACCTACGTCACTGGCATTTGATTTCGCATTTCTTATGCCACAATTGCGCACATCGCGCGAGTGCGATTTCAATTTCAATTTCGCTTTCGTAGTAGTCACCGGAAACGAGCTATAGCGAGCAAAACAAAAACGAAATCTTTCGCGCATTGACGACGCGACTGGCTCTTTGAAATACTCCTGTCGGTCGTGCGGTCGTTGACACATGGCTTTTGTCTTCGCCGTAGCGGTGGCGGTGGCGGTGGCGATGGCGATGGCGATGGCGGTTGCACAATACGCTTACCTCCAATACTGTTAGCTACTCCTGGCACACTCTATTCCTCATCCTGTTGGCATTGGCATTCAAATTTGCCTTCTCCATATATCCTGTGTAAGTGTGTTGGTGTGTGTGTGAATATCCTGACTACCTTTTTTTTCAAGTTCATTTACTTACGTGGGGATATTTATTTTACTACAAAATCGTTTAGTAACTGATTGACATGTCTGTTGTGTTGGTTGGTTGTGCGCCTCCGCGCCTATTATTATTATGCTCGCGTNTACAAAATCGTTTAGTAACTGATTGACATGTCTGTTGTGTTGGTTGGTTGTGCGCCTCCGCGCCTATTATTATTATGCTCGCGTTTGTGGCGCGTGCGCAATTTCCGGTTAATTATAATTATGAGCAGCAATAATGGTTTGTTCGCTATACTATTATACATCGGTGCTGCTAAATGATTTACGTATATAAATAAGTATGTATGTATGTATGTATGTAGTTAATTTGAAATGCGCAAAGTAGTCGCACTCGCGGTATGAAAGCGAAATTTTCTTTTCTTACAAAAATGACTGGCGCATGCTTGTTCAACACGCTTGTCGCTTGTCGCTTGTCGCTTCTTCAATCCAATGTCAAAATGTCACTGCAGCTTTCCTTTGTTTTTTTTTTCTTTCATGCAGATGGCAAGCATCTGTGTATTGTCTACTTGTGGGAGACGTGAAGACTAATTGGGACAAAAGTTTTAATATAAAGTTGTTTAAAGCTATTTCTCTTGCGTTACTAACTACACCGAAAACAGGAGTTTTAAATAAACTCTATTGAAGTTCGGGGATTTCTTCTGAGCGTAAAACTGTATTAACTGGTTCTCACAAGCCGCTTTCAAAGCCTGCTTTACATCATTAAGGGAATTCTGAAAATACCAAAACAAACGGTACCCGTAGCAAACGGTACCCGTGACAAAGTGCAAGTTTGAAGTAGCTGGAACTTACCATTGATTTTTGAGAACTTTTTTTTTTGTTGGCAGTGCCAGTTATTTTCTTCCATACGAAGTATGTTCGATGACATGAAGAAAATGAGCAGCACCTTCAACGAAAAAATAAATTCCAAAAATCAACCGTAAGTCCCAGCTTATTTAAACTTTTAATTTAACAGATTCCTTATGTGACAACTCACATGCAGCTCTCATGCAATGCCAAGTATGTGTGCACAACTGAGCCTTTAAGCTAAATTCACGTTAAGGGCCGGTTGTTCAATGTCTGGTTATCACTACTTGCCGGTTAAACATCATTATCGACGTTTTCGACATCATGCATATAACATGTGATCGATAAAGCAGTCGTTGTATATAATCAGAGCTTCTACCTCCGATTAGTGCTAATCATACAGTGAACAACCGGCCCTAAATGTCCCAAGCGCGCCGAGCGGTGCAAAACAAGCTACTTTTGACTAGCTGGAGCAGACAGAAATTGGGCAAATAATTCGAAAATAAATTTTTTGGTTAACCAGTATGAATAGGTATTAAAAATGCCTTTTAAATTAATTTAATTTTTTAGTGTATATTGGTCCTTAACCTATATATATATTTTTTTTTCAAAAATAAGTATTGCAAAATTTCGAGCATAAAATTTTTCAAAGGACATTTTCCATACCTACTCGTCCAGAACTTTCTGCTCAATTTGATATTTATTTTTCTACATTGCATAGCATTTTTAAAACTGATTTCTTGAAGTAATCAATTTTATCAAATTTCAAAGTCCCTTTGAAAACCAAACAATCCCGAGTCAGAGAAAAAACAGAGAAAAAAACCAGTTTTACTATATTTGGCCCGTGGTATCGCGAATTTATAGATTTTTGTGTGTGTAAAATTTATTGTTGCACCGTATAATTTAATCATGTAAATTGTATACTGTAATTCCGAGATTATGGAATAAAACTTTTGAAAAATCTAAATAAAACTTCATTGATTTAGCATGATTAAGAGCATATTTCGTTAATTTATCGAGCTTAATATACCGCTTGAAACCATTTTTTTTTTTTTTGGTACATATTTTTGCCAGCCCTGGTAATACCATCATCTCTTTTAACTAAAATATGGTTATGCTATATGGCGTTGAAAACGTTTATAAATTCTTCTTCAGTGGCATATGAAACTTAAAAATTTATTAAGAAGTGTTGCAATTGTCAGAAGTCCAGAAAAGAGGTTTCCGGCCCTTAGTCCGGATTTTGAGCGTGTGTGTGGGACTTCGAGTATACAGTTTTTGTAATAGTCATCCATACCCAAAAAATGGGCTATGTGGCTTTTCAAGTTAGTTTTCACTGTTGGAAAGTGTTAACCTTTTAAAAAGAATCTATATTGTCTGACATTTGCGAAAAAGAGTTAAATAAAAAACCATCAAAAAAAATGGTTATTCGTAATAGGTGATTCAGTAATTTTGCCTATAATCTACTGGCAATCTTACCATTTTTTTAATTTTGTTTTGTGTATTTATCTTTTCTGCTCTTTGGTACGGAAGTTATTAGCGGTGAATGTTTTTCCAACTTCATAACATTAGAATGTTTTCCTGGAGTTTTATTCCACAGTACATCATTTGGCATAAAAGACATAGCTCTTTCTTTTCTTTGCTATCAATATTTGCTTGATCATAAAAACTCAGATTCTTTGTATTGCTGCCGCCTGGGCGTTTCACATAATCGTGGATTACAGTTGCTTACAAATGCGACTGGATTAGAGAGGTAGTTGAAATTTTTGACCAACGTTTATAGCGGAAAATTTTATTTGGAATTAAATGTATTTTTTATTAAGTTTTGCGAAGGAAACGATAAAGATTTCAGGCTATCTTTACTAAAATCCTTCATTTATTTATAAAAAATAAAGCACTAAATTGGATGGTATACATTTTACAAGATTAGATTTGCCGCAGATGGTATTCACATAGTCACAAACCTCGATAGTAGCGATACTATCGAAAATGTCGACACTATCAATAGTTTTGATTAAAAAAGTCCAAGAATTAGACATTAGACAACTTTTATTGCAAATGAGATTACAATTGCTAAAATATCTCTATATTTTTGTTAAGGTATTTAACGACTTTTGGCTTCAAGTAGCCCTTCCGACTTGCAAGATGAAGCAGGTACTGTCGGCTTTAACTCTTACTGAATAAAGTAAATGTATGAATGAAAACTATCGATGCTTTCGATAGTCAAAAACCATCGATACTGCCATCGATACTGCCATCAATAGTTTTCCAGCTGTAATTCGCATGTGACTGTCTAATTTACGAGACATCATCACTTACCACAAACTAGTGGATTAAAACTTCTCTAACCCCTTTTTTTTTTGATAATATTTCGATCACCTAAAGATCGCAATCATTTAAAAAATATTTATAAATAGCAAATGGACTAAGAAAATATACATGTGCGATGTAACAACCCTTGCGGGGATCGAACCCGCGACCTTTGGATTAGAATATCCGCTGCGCCAAAGGGTCTCTTATCGTTCGGCGCGCCAAGTGCTAGCACAGCAAATAAAAATCACCGCATACATACATACATACATACATACTTATACTCACAACAGCAAAGAACACAACACGGACAGCTAGTACTACTAGTCTCAGCAAAGACAGAATTTTAAGCAGCGAAAACATTAGCAAAAAGTATTAACCAAAAAAAAAAACAAAAAAAAATAAATTGGGCAAAAAACGTGTATTAACGCACTACAAGAAAGGTGAGAATGAAAAATAAAGAAATTAATGTGTTTATATGTATGTATGCATGTATGTGCGTTTGTTTTGATTAAGAACACGTAGCCAGTGGCGTGTGACGCTCACGCACTTTGGTCGAGATTGACTAAACAAACAATTGTTGCTTATTTGTTTGTTAATACGATATACATAAATATGTATACAGGTTTGTATGTACATATGTATGTTGGGGTGGTCCAAATAAGCATGTGCAAAAGTAAAGTCGGAATTTTTAAGATTGTTTTATATCTAAAGAAATTTTTATTACGAAATCCAAAAATATTTAGGGTTCGCTCAAATCGCTCAAAGTTTTCCATGTATTTTAAATATATGAGGAAAAACCACTTTTCGTGGAAATAGCATAGAATTCTTGAAAATCAATATTTTTCGATCGGGAATCTCCTGAAGAGTAACAGAGTTTTCCGATCGATAAATATTGATTTTCAAGAATTCTATACCATTTCTACGAAAAGTGAAACGAATATGAAAAACATAGAAAATTTTGAGCGCTTTGAGCGACCTCTAAATATTACTGATTTCAAAATAAGAAATGTTTTCGGTATGGAGCAATCCTATTTAGTTGGTGAGAGCAGAAAAATTCCGACTTTGCTTTTTCACATGCATTTTTGGATCACCCTAATGTACATACATACATACATATGTATAAAAATAAATTGCAAGCACCTAATAAAGCAAATGCTACATATAACGGGTTGTTAGACTAGTCTATCATTTAAACCATAAAATTTTGTATAGTCTGAAGAAATGGGCATAAACTTTGATTTTAGTTTTGTGGTATGAAATTAAATAGAAATGGATGTCATACAATTAAATCAAAGAACAATAAATTTTAAAAAGTTGTATGCAAGGCCAAAATCGTATAGGGTTCATTTGTGTGGTGAAATAAGCTACCCGCGTATAGGCGGAGGAACGAAATGAGACGTTCTAAGTTATTTCATTAAACTTATTGAATGGTAAGATGGTATGGAAGATGGAGTGGAACAAGATGGAATAGAACGGAGAAAAGTGGTGCGGAACGGAATGGTATAGAATGTAGATGAGATGGGGAAAAGCAGGCGGGCCTTGGAAAAATTGTAATGAAACAACGCAACAAACAGAAAGGAATTGTGGTAAACCAAGACGAAATGGTATCAGATAGATTTTATACAAATCAGCATTAAATTAGTTGGAATGAAAAGAAACTGAAATGAAACCAAATAAATCGAAATAAAATAAATAAAAAAATAGAATTGAATAGAATGGAACGAACTGGAATTGAAATGAACGTATAGAAATTTCAACGAACGAAGTGGAATGGAACGAAATGGAAAGAAAAGAAATAACCGTAAATGACCAAATACAAAACAGAATGGAATTAAATAAAATGAATTTGGATACAGAATTGAATACAATGGAACAAACTGGTCTAAAATGGAACGTATCAAAATCTCCAGGAACGAACTGAAATGTAACGAAAAAAGAAAACGTATACCGTAAATGATAATAATGGAAATGGATAGTACATATTTTGGATAAAATTACCAATTAAAATTGTTACCGGTAAATAAAGTGGCTGTGAATTTTTAAACCCTTTTCGCATTCTCCACACTCTTGTAACCGGCAAATTGTGTTACCGTCTCAGGAACAGGTAAAAAAATATTTCCCCGTGAAATATGCAGCACCAGAGTTTCTAGGAAACTTCATAGCTGAATTACTGAATAAATTGAAACGTGGTGACAACTGTTGGTAATGAAATTTTCTTGTTACAAAATGTTCGGTTACAAGCAGAATAGGCCCATTAATGAATTGAAATAAAACGAAACAAAATGAACCAAAATAAAAAGAAGGAAACTAAGTAAAGAGATAACAGGAAAAATGTTAGTATTGTTATGTTCAAACTTACTTTTGGAATGAACTTTATTTTATATCTTCAATATAGGGATGTGTTTTACAAAGTTCAGTAATAGTACAAAGTAATCGATTATTAGTAAAGGTTAATGCTAACGTTGTGTTTACACCACAGTAATCTTACAACAAGTATAACTTGGAATGGACCGGAATGAATGAATAGTACCAAGACACGAAATGGAATGTAACCAAACAGAATGAACAAGAATTATTTAAATTAAGGGAAATAAAGTGAAATGGGAGAAATGTTGTTGAAGTGGATGAAATTATTAGAATGGGATGAAGTGAAATGAAGTTGATTGGAATGAAACGAATGGAATGGATTGGATAAGAATAAAATTTAATGATGTGAAATGAAGAGAAACCAAATGCAATTATGTGAAATAAGGAATAGAATTATATATGTATGTATATATGGAATAGAAATTAAAAGAAATTAAATGAAAATAAAGAAAAATAAATAAAAAAATTCAAATGATAGTCACATTAAACGCATGAAATGAACTAAGCTTTAATGGAATGGAGGGGAGTTACATAAACTGGAGCTAAATCTGATAAAATACAATATATTGGAATAGAATGGTGTGAAATGAAATATAATGAAACGAAATGAAATGAAACAAAAGAAAAGAAACAAAGTAAAAAGGAAAAGAAATATAATGGAATGGAATGAGAAATGCCGGGAAAAGAAATAAAAAATAAATTAAATAAACAAAAAGAACAAAAGAAATAAAGTAAATGGGATGGAATGGAAATGAAATTAAATGACGTGAAATGAATTGTAATTTATTGGAATCACATATACTGAAAACCGATGAAAGAAAATATAATGCAATGGAATGGAGTGAAATTAAAAAGAATGGAACGAAATGAAATTAAAGTAAAGAAGAAAAGCAATAAATTAAAAGAAATTTCTGGAATGGGGTGAAACAGACTGAAGCACAACGTATTGAAATAAAACCAAGTGAAGCAAATTGAAATTATATGAAACGAAATGAAGTGAAATGAAAACGAAGAAAAAATAATTAAAATAATAGGAACAGAATGGTTATAGCGGAATGAAATGAAATGGAGTGGAATGAAAAGTAAGGAAACAAAAGCGAATGAAGTAGAAAGAAATGAAACGAACGTAAATTAAATAAATTGCAACAAAATGGAACACCTAGAATGGAATTGAATGGAACAAATAAGAACGGAACGAAATGGAATAGAACTAGATAGAATGGAATGGAACGGAATGAAATGAAATGGCATGAATTGAAATAGAATAAACGAAAATAGAAATTGAACGGAATTAAATGGAATAGAGTAGGCTTAAATAGAATGAGATGAAATGATCACAAAAGAATACATAACATGATAGGAACAGAATGGAAGAGTGGAAGGAAATGAAATGAAATGGAGTACAAGGAAACGTAAAGAACTAAAAGGGAATGAGATAAAAAGAAATGGAGTGAAGGTAAATTAACTACAATGCAACGAAATGGAATGGAACAAAATTGAGCGGAACGGAATGAAATTGTATTGCAAAAAATGGAATGGAGTAGAGTAAAATGAAATATGTAGAATGAAATGAAATATAATGGGGCAAAAAGATTGTAGTAAAATGGTATGAAACGAAATGAAATTAAATCTAGTGACAAAGAATGGAATGAAATATATTGGCAAATATTAATAAAGTACATATAACCAAATAAACTTTTAACCAGAATGCTATAAAAGCCTGCATTTCTCATTCGTTTGATTCTCGTAAAATTTAAAACAAAAATTCCTTCCTAAACCCACCTCTTTAACAGAGCTCGTTAAATTCGCCCCCAGTTAGTTACTCGTCGCTTTGTAATCGATATTTCATTCAAGTCCACAAACGTACAAAGGCACGGGCGCATAACCCGCGCAAAACTTCTCTACGACGAGCGGCGGCGTGTCTTATCTCCCGCCAAAATCGAATACACGCTAAGCTCGCCGTAACTGGTACGCCGCTGTAAGTTTACACACTCTGGGGGTGAGGGGGTATCTGAAAGCGCATTCAGATTGTGCTTATGCTTTTAGTAGCGGTGATATGTATATCAAAAAATCTACTCAGACGCGATTCGAACAAAAGTAAGCAACAACAAAAATTTTCTATTCTTATTGCAATCTATTTATTTCGTAATTTCTTCACTCGGCTGCAATGCAATTTTTCAAGTGTTCAATTCGCTGCTGCATTTCATTTATTCTCAACAAAAATTATCGCCTTTAACGATCACGACATGCGCTTTTAAGGAAATCCAAATGTGCTACGAGTAGATATATGTATAGAATTTCAACAGTCTGCTATGTACGTGGAAGGGGTTGCTAGCCACTTTAAAGTAAAAAAACGTACAGAAATGCAAGCGAATGCATGTATGTACTATGATATAACCGTGTGCCTAAGTCAATTTATTTACACTCCCTCCTTAACTGGCAAATTTAAATAAATAAAATACAAAATTCACGTGACTCGCTGCAATTGCTCACATTTATTTAGATTTGTTAGCTCCTTCGGCTGTCGACTGTCGGTTGGCGGCTGTCCTTTCGCTTGTTGTGGTGTTTTGCTACTTTCGCTTAGCGGTGTAAATTAATCAAATTGTTTGGCAACAATGAAAACAGCAACAGTGGCTTGTTAGACTGGCTTTGGGCTATATCTATATATGTACAGGCAAACATACATACGTACATACATATGTACATACAGTGATCGAACAAATCATAGCCGCGCCGCATTTTGACAAGTTTCAACATATTAATTTTTTTGGTTATTTAATTTTTGTAATATTTTTATAAAAAAAGTATTTCATTCTTAAACAAAAACCCGTGTAAATCCAAGTTTCAAACTTTGTGCAGTAGTTATGAAAAATTTACCAAACTTTCGTAAAAATTTCGAGCTTTTTTAATTATACATATTTCCTAGGAATATTCTGAGTATTAAATTTTGTTCCCCAAATGGCTAAAAATGTCCGTTGATTTCTAGAATTTTTTTTTTCCAAGATGTTGGGATTTTTTCATAAAAAATAAATTGTGTTTATACTAGGGCTGTGCGTTTATTTGATTATTCGAGCAAGTTGAATAATCAATTGCTCAATTACTAAATTATTCGATTAATCAAAATTTTTATTACTCAAAACGAGTATTATATGAGTAATTTAAAAAATGATTATTCAAAAAACTGTTCATTTTGTTCATTTGTCTACATAAAGTTTGCTGCTAAATAATTGTAAAAAAAATATAAAAAACATGCTTCAAAAGCCAAGCATCAAAAATTATAAAATAAAAAACTATTTTGATGTGATAGCCGACCGGGAGTGGGCAAAGTGTCGAAGATGCAACAAATGGCTTAAGTATCAAGGAACTTCTAGTTCCTTTATTTACCATATCACTCGTGTGCATAACATCGCTTTGAAGAAAGAAAGGCCAGAAATGTAATATACTTACATAAAATGTTTAAATGAATTATATTATGCATGTATCTTAAATATTTCCAAGCAGAGAATGTAACAGCAGTGAGGAGCTTCCCGAAGCAGATTGGAATATTACCGATGTAGATTCTACAAGTTTTGAAGCAGAAACAAGTTTGTCCTGCCATAACACAAAGCTTGTGGGTACTAAATCACAAAACCCGCAAAGGGTAAAGGTGATTAACGAGGCTCTTTACAAAATGATCGCACAGGACATGCTTCCTCTGAATTTTACAGAAATATCCGGATTTAAACATTTTTTAAACATAGCACTACCAGGCTACAATCCACCAGGGAGAAAGGCCATTACAGGTCACATTGAAAAGTTGTATATTGTCGCAGCCGCATCTCTTGCAAATATATTAAAAACCGCAGACATGTTCACCTTAACAACAGACGCATGGACATCAACAACAGTCGTATCGTATATAACAATAACTACCCACTTTATTGATGACAACTGGGAGGTACGTTCGTATGTTTTAGAAACATTTGATCACCTNTGTTTTAGAAACATTTGATCACCCCCAAAGACACACTTCAGAAAATCTAAGAAAATCTGTTGAGGACTGCGTCAGTCGGTGGAACATGGACGGAAAAGTCATAGCGACTGTACATGACAATGCTCGAAATGTAACGGCTTCAGTGAAGGATTCTCATCGCCTTGGAGAAAGTGTGCCATGTTTCGCTCATACTCTTCAACTCGCCGTAAACTCTGCTTTAGAATATGCCAAGTGTATTATACAGAGAGCAACTAAAATTGTAAGTCATTTCCGTCATTCCGCATTGCAGACTTCTGCTTTGCTGAAAAAATAAAAAGAATTCGAACTTCCAGAACATAAGCTAGAGCAGTGTTGCATTAC
>NW_016174459.1:0-10905 GCF_001687245.7 Rhagoletis zephyria
TTTTGATCTAAATTACGGGCTTTTTAACCAGAATTTTTAGAAATTTTTTGGATATACAGTGAACAGGCTTATCAAATTTTAGTAAAACAATTGCAAGTTTTGAGCTGCTAAAAAATCGCTTTGATTTTTAATATTTTTGAAGGAAGTTGATGACGAAGATGAACATGAACATTAAGATGAAGAGGAAGAAGATGAACTAAATATAGGTGAGGAGAAAGATGGCGATGAAGATAAAGATTAAGGTTACAAATAAAATTAAGACTAAGGCAAAGACAAAGCCGGAGACAAAACTAAATACAAAGAAGAAGGCAAAGGTAAAGATTAAGACAAATGCAAAGGCAAAGACAAGGACAAAAGCAAAGGCACCGAAGAAGACAAATACACAGACTTCAGCCATTAGAAAACTATATACTCTTATCCTGGAATTTTTTCTTCGAAGTAAACTGTCAATTTTTTTTAACATTTCTCATGATTTTTAGTGAGTTTCTTCCCTGCAAAAATGCAAAAATTTTTATGTCAGAAATACCCATATTGATGAAAATGTAAATTAATTGAAAAGTTTACTGAACACCTAGCTTCGACGTCGTATTATTAAGCCCATTGCATACCTTTCAATTTCATAAAATTAAAGCCACTGCATTTGTAAATTAAATTCCTACCATAACAACAAATTGGCCGGTGGTGTAAATTGCTAGCTAATTTTTGTATCAATCGATGCAATTTAATATCTGGCCGGCTGTCGGAAAGTGTTGGCTTTTATCTGCAATACACGTCTAATTCTTGCCACCGTTAGACTGCCAATAGTCAGCCGCCGGCCAGCCAGCCAAACCTATGCCGTAGCGTCGAATGTCATTGGAAATATCTACAACTTAATGGTATGTATCGTCTGCTCGGTTGCTCTTTTACTGTCATTTCCGGTGTCAGGCTACAAAGCTAACCCATCTATAAGCTAGTTTCTAGCGTTTGGCCACTCGCTTTAGTTTGCTGGATCAATCGATGTGAGGCAGCCACTTACTTCACTGCCTGACTACTTAGCACCACATACATACATATATTGCGACGTCAACAAGCGCAGGTTTTAGCTTAGTTGGGTTTCCTTTTACTTTTTTCTACTCCAACGCGGTTGATTGGTTTCATCGAAAGAGGCAATTGGCAAGGTTGAATAAAAAAACAAAAAAAGGCAAAACAAGAAGTCGCACAAAAACCAATGTTGAACATGGAATTCTATCAGATTAATGCTTGTTAATATTGTCGCCAATTTAATAGATATTCCTACTCATCCTCGCACTGCTAGTCAGAGCAGGTCGGGCAACTGGCGCATTGTGCAAGTGGCGCGTTGTTGCTAAAAGTGAAAAAAACAGTACAACAACCACCAAGCAAACATACTAAATAAAATACATAGTTGCGGTAGCAAATCAAATCCCCCAGTAAATCCCCGCTGCTTATGTTGGCTCACCGCCTAGCTGGCGGGTTGACTGCAAATGGTTTGGTGGTTTGGTGACCAGTCAACGGCAAGTCATTCAATTCACCGCCAATGTTGTGATGTTGCAATTGTTTGGATGCGTATTCGCTTTACATGTTCTGACATTCAGTCAGCTGGTTAACTGACGAACGAACGTACGGACTTGCTGACTGGGCTAACTGACTGGCTGACTAGTTGGCTTGTAGCCAAAATCTGCAAATCTTAAAATTCGCATTGCAGAGCTTCATCTGCCATTCGCTGCTTGTTGTTGTCAGTTTTTTGCTTTGTTTGCGTTGCATTTTTAACTGCCAACCACCACCTGCTGCTGTTCCACGTAAATATGTATGCACATTAGGGTGGTCCAAAAATGCATGTGAAAAAGTAAATCCGGAATTTCGATGCTCTACCCCCAGGGTTGTTCTATACCGAAAAATTATGGCTCTGGTTTGTTTTTATTTTCATTTTGTTAAAAAAATATTTACTGGTCGCTAAAAATGTTTTCGTAGAAATTGTATAGAATTCTTGATAATCAATTTTTTTCTATCGGAAGACTTGTTTTTGTCTCTTCAGGCGCCCTCCAATAATAATACATATTATTTATTATGCCATTTTTTAATAGCATCGATTTTTTATGGGTGCCCCCATTGCATTTTTTGAGGTTTTTAAAGGTCCTGTAAAAATAGCAAACATTAGAAAATGGTTGAATAAACAATTGGGTATTATTACTGAAAGTCTCATGCAGAGAAACAAAATTTTCCGATCGAAAAATATTGGTTTTCAAGAATTCTATACCATTTTTTCCCATATAAAATAAATGGAAAAATTTGCGCGCTTTGGGCGACTTCTAAATTTTTTTTTGATCCCAAAAAATAAAAAAAAACAGCGCTATAATATTTATGTATATATATCGAACAATCCTAGGGGGTGAGAGCATTAAAATTCCGACTTAAATCTTTTTTGGACCACCCTAATATACATAAATACCTATAGTTGCACTGCAGTCCTCTACCGTACAACGTTGCACAGCCGCAGTCACTGCAATTTGTGGTTGCGGCTACTATTTCTGTGCGGCCCCTGTCCGGTTCTGTCCTGTCCTGTTGCTTTGCCTCACCACCCCTTGCGTGTCTTTCGTCCTTCATCTCTTCTCCGGCATACCGCTTAGTTACACACCTTAAATACTCACTGCTGCTATTGTGGCACTTTTGTGTTCTTCTTGTTCATTTTTGTGGCACAAATGAGCAGGTGCTTCTTGAAGCATGTTCACTTTAATTGATGAGGGATTTACATTTTTCTACAATCTGCTGCCAGACATACAACATACTCCTGACTCTTTTCAGCGGATTTAATGCAACCGCTTTTTTGTTTTTTTTTCCCCCTATTTGAAGTTTTGTTTACTCACTATGCTGTGGCTTGGCTGGATTGCATAGATGACTTAGGAAGGGCGGCAAAATTATAATTGCAAATCGTCGTAGTCTTCTTATAGTGACATGTATGTAGTATTGGATTACTTACTGCTGTCTTATCTTAAGGAGTTAACTGCAACATAAAAAACAAGTGGCCACCTAACTATGCATATGCATGAGTTTGAAAGTTGCAGCATTTAGCTATGCTTTTATACTATTTTCTGTTGGGCGATTTTCGCTTTTCCTGATAATCGATGTTTTTATTTGTTTACTTAGCTGGCAGCCTTTGGAAATTAAATTTTATTGACTATGATGCTTCTGAATTAAATATCGTCAAAGAATCATCTGATTGTTTTTGTTTTTGTTCAAGAATGTAATGAAGCTTTGATTTCTTAAAGAACACATATGATTAGTTGACTAACTGAGCAATAAGTTGTTATGTTCAATCTAACACTCATTTAAAAGGCATACCAATTATGGCTTGCTGTTGGACCATTTCAATAGTAAATAGGCGTGCACTTAAATCCATATGAATTTTGCATCTTTGTATTTCAGGCAGAAGTGGCTGCTGTTAAGGAAGCAGAGGATTTACTTCTCAAGAGTGAGTTGAAAGTTAAGGAACAATACTTTCGGGAAGATTTCTAAGGGAACGAAATGAGAACAAAAGCCTCCGGAACGTTCTGGCAAAGAACAAAACGGAAGGAAAAAGGCTAAGGAACTTTCTCTCGCAGAATTATTTGGGAATTCGATCGAAACGGGAGCAAATCTTCTCTGAACTATTCGCGAAGAACGGAGGCGATAACTTAATTTTTCTCCTAGCGTTCCATGAGTTTGAAATGTTAGAATAATAAAGTTAATCGAAAAATAACTGAAGAATAATTATGCAAATTAGGCTAACGAAAGAGTTAAGACTCGTGACTTTTCTTGCACAAGAAATGAAAAATTGTTCCATAAATGGACAGTTCACCCTAATGATAAACGATGTCGAAGTTGAAATCGCCCAACTTACAGACAGACGCCCCTCCCATTCTTAACGTTAAGTTCTCATATCTTTTGTTCTCTAGCAGCATTTTTCTTCTTATTTGATCCTTGAAAACGTTCTCGTTACATTAGATTCTCATTAAAAACGTTTCTGAAAGTTTCGTTCCCATTCTGTTCTTCTTGAGAACGTTCCCGATGGTTTGGTTCTTTACGGAAACGGTCCTGAACTTTTTGTTCTCGTTATGTCCCCTTTAAAACTGCTCTCAATACTTTTATTCCCGTTTGGTTCTTTTGTGGGAACGTTCTTGACCAGTGTTGCCGTTGTGCGACTAAAGGGGCGAATTCGACCCTTTTTAGGTGACAATAGATACCATTTGACCCGACTTTTTGAAAATGTTGAGTTTTTGACCCTTCTCGAAAATTATGTGCGACTTTTGCTCCTTTTCATTTGAAGTGCAACTCTTCACCTTGCAGCAACTCGATTTCAGTGTATGTTTGCAAGAAAATTTGTCCCGCTATTTTCTTTTTAAATTCAACGGCGGAACGTTCTAGCAGCGAAAAGACTTTATAATACATGTAAATTTTGATGTTGACTTTAAATCTCAGATTTACTAGTAAAGAAAAGCAAGAATGATATGGTGGCCCTTTTGTCGTTAATTACCCCGTTTTTGCGACTTTCTCAACGACAACACTGTTCTTGACATTACATTTTGTTCTCATACAGAACGAAAGCAAATCGGAACGCCTTCTCGCTCTCTGGGCTGATCATATTACCTCCTCCCGTGTACCGCAGTTACCTGGAAGATGGCGAGTTGTAAACACTCCAGCACTACCTTCTGAAGTGCCCAGCGTTCACCAAACTAAGGTTGAAATACTTTGGCTAGTCCTTAATAGTCCTGAGGACCTCTGGGACATTGCTATTAACGGAATTCGTAATTACATTATCGGCTGGAGACGTTTTATTAATTAAGTATAGGGTGCCGTTCAGAAGGTGGTATCAGAAAAGATAATCTCTTAATTGTCTAAGTGAATTCCTTACTTCTGGTGACCTAACCTAACCTAACGTTCCTGCAAGGTTGGAAAAGAAAATTCTGGCGTTGATAACGGATCTTGCCTATAGTGCTTCTAGCCTACTAAAAGAAAGGGAGAGAGAGAGGTGTACAGCCATCGATACGGGTTTAGCTTGCAAAACAAGAGTTGCGCTGATATTGGTGCCAAGGCTTCGCAGCATTTATGGAGCCGAATTAGTTATCGTGCTAGCCCGTAACGTACAGCTTGGTCTTGGATATTTTAAAGGAAGTTAAATGCGCTTATGCCTCATTAACAGCTGGACTCAGAAGGTGGAAGGAGCTATACAGACGGATGGACTGTTGAACTTAATGGACTGTACTTGAGGGTACTTAATACTTACAAAGTTAGTCTAAAGTGTTAACATTGCTTAAACTAAATCTCAAATTCACTGCTTATACTTCCACCTAGTTTCAATCTAAATTATTTGATAAATTCAATTTAAAATTGCCTACAAATTCTAGTAGTCTTCATTACTCTACTCGATTTTCACTTGTCGTCGTCAGCCAAGATTTTCCACCATTCATGAGCGCTTTTTTAATTAAATTAATCACCGACAATATGGCAACCAACGAGGCGGCATACAAGAGAGAGAGGAAATGGCGCGCCGGCATGACTGCGAGGAGTCCAAAGTGCACATGCACCATTACGTAACTAAATACCGTCGCCATCGCAGCGCTATAGCCGATAAAACAATGTCGCCACAGCCGCCATCAGCTTTTCACGCGACAGATATGTAGACTTTCACTGCATAGATACTTACATGTTAAATAAAGTGCCAACGCTTACGAAAACTAATCGAAGCAATTTGTTCAAATGTCAGCTTTGTCTAGTATGATTTCAAAAAAAGCAGATACACATACATACATACTTTATACACATGTATGTATGTACGGGTATATTGTATGTACTTGCACGCACAACAGGTCGGTTAGGTGACACCCAGCATAGAAATACACACACCAGCGCAGTCTCATGTGCAGTTACCTATAACCACATTATACTATGTTAGACAACGACATGCTTTCACAGCCTTATATGCAATGCAATAGCTGTGTCTATCCGTCTATCTATCTGTCTGTCTAAGCTCAGTTATGGCTGCCTAAATGGGTGACTAACTCACTAACTGACTCGCGACGAGTGAATGAGTGAGTGACTGTCGGCTCGTTGATTTTATTGTTGTTGTTGTTGTAACTCGCTGTTGCATGTTTGACATTTGTTTGGTATTTGGTTTCTGGTTTGAGCGCATACGCCATTCTTTGTATAAAGAAATTCGTTGTTTATGTTGGTGCCTCCAAACGACAACGGCATCCAACTCACAAAAAGCCAGCGAGGTAGGTAGCCAGTTAATGCAATTCGAAAACCGATAGCGCCGTGTTCACCACACGCTTTTGGTGAGACAAATGAGTAACATAATGACGCGGAACAGCAGCACATAGACGGATGGTTTTGGCTGACTGACGCACAAATAAAGAGGTGAATGTGTAATGAAGGTGGTGGCGATGGTGGCATCAGAGAGACAGTTAGATAAGTTACATGTTAGAGGATTTAATAGAAAGTTATTATGGAAATAAGCAATGCAGATCTACTGAAATTAGAAATGCTTAATATTAATGATGGAATCGAAACCCCTCACAGAGAAATGAGTCATAAGCCGTTTATGTATGTAATTTACAAATCGAAACTTATAGCGAAAAGAGGTAGAGACCGTTCTAGACAATGTTATTGGATGAATAGAGATGCCCCTTAAGAATGAAAAATTCGCGTTTTAAGGTTCTTTGTATATAGGCTACTCTCCGTAAGCAAGCCATTTTACGGAGTGACGACGATAAAGCTTTTTCATGTTCTCTCAACTTAATAAAGCTGCAGGCTGAGCTACTCTGAGAAATGAAATATGCGCGAAGGCACTAAATCGGCCAACAGAGACATAACCAAAGTAGGGCTGAAGATGGCAGATTTGGGAAATATTTTAAAGAAGGTTGCCACATGTTTCAAAGATTTACCTTAATTAAATTTAAAAGATAAATAGCATAATTTTACAATATGAGTTTTAAACCGAGGAAGTTTAATTTCCAAAATATATTTGAAAAGTGTTTCCACCTGTTTGAAAAATTTTATTCAATTAAATTGATAAGGTCAACGTAATGTTGCAAAATGGGTATCGAAATAATGTGGTTAATTTAGAAAATAATTTTAATGAAAACTGATATGATAAATGAAATATTACAATATGAGTGTTGTACTTAAATGGTTTGTGAAAGATTAATTCGCATAAATTTTTTAAGAGGTTGAAAAAATTTAATTCCATAAAATTGATTCGATAAATGAAGTATTACATTTCTTTTCTATGTAGTTGCCACCAATCTAAAAAGTTATGACCAAAAATTTAATGAAATATTACGAGGTGGGCACCAAACGAAAGTTGTTTGATAAAGCATTATTAGAATGGAGAATAAATTTACAACTATTTATCAAAGAAATTGTTGAAAAACTCTTTAATCCAGATGTTTTTCAAAAGAGTTGCCATAGATATTATTTTTTTGTATTGACTGTTGTGGTAATAGTGTTGAAACACAAATTATGAAATGCTTACGAAACGAAAAATATAGAAAAAAACGACTCATACAAATATAAAAAATAATAAAACGTAAAAAAATATTAAAATATGGGATGAAAGCGGTTTAAAAAGTCCTTGATCGAAGCATAACACAAACAATTTTTTTTTTTTATTACGAATCAATAAAATTGTTGACATAAGTAATTTCGCTCGGAGTTGCCACAGTTTGCCATACATGTAATTGGCGTCTTAACCTTCAACATTTTATTGGTGCATTTAATTTGAGGCAAAAAAAAAATTCGCCTTAACCTTCTGCTTGGAATTTTTTTTTTACAGAGTATGGAAGTTTCTTCTGATTTGCACATTTTCATTTTATTAGAATGAGCCACAGCAAGGCGTGGCCGCGTAATTCTTAATAAAGAAAATATATAACATACTAAAATGTAGTCTTCTTTTAAAAAATTTTTGCCGTGGCTACTTTTTATTATACTTTTTATTTGTGCTTACACATCTATAGATATATTTTTTCTTCTATTCATGACGCAGTTGGAAAAAAATGAAGTTCCACTATATTCCCTCTCCTCACACACACACATGTGTACCAGCCAGCCAACCAACAATTTTCTCCTGATTTTTCGCTTCAACAATTACCAACATGTTTACACGGCAATTATTCACGCTCACATTTGCCATGCAGCGTTAAATATTTTGTTTATATGCAAACAAGCGCTTCAAGCATATTTGCATAATATTAAATATATTAAAAATGCATATCGTTTACAATTTACATTTGCATGAACAGACATACATATGTATGTATGAGAAGAAGAGACTAACATAAAGGCTGGCCAATTTCGCATCGAGTACAACAAAATCATTCATACCCACAAAATTACATTCATTTATTTATGATTACTTTTTGTTTATTTTAATTTTATATTTAGCGCATTTTACACATTAAATTTGCTTTCGCTTTTGCGGTTGAGCGATTTTGTCATTCATATTTATTTAATGCATTTACATATTTAACTTGAGTGTTTTAAAATTTTACTCTCATTTTTTTTCAGATAATATTTCATGATTTTTATCTCATTAATTCTTTTTTTTCATTTAATTACTCAATTGTAATTTTTGCACATTTGTTATACTTTTCAACAGCTCGCTGTCAAAAATAATTTTCATTTTCATATGTACGTTGTTGTACAGACCGTGCGTGACAAAATTTTATGCGGGTGAGCGTTTTTTCGTAAATGCCGCAAAGTGAATGGCTACGAGCAACACTCATCACACAACAATACACACATACATACATACATACTAATATGCATTTACATATAAATGATATTTTTTGATCTGTCTTTTGACAGGTTTTTATCATAATTTTACTTCGTTGTCGACTTTTTTTCGTTCATCTACCCGAGTAGTGCGACTGTGGTTATGCGCATGGGAGTGGCCGGCTCGTTAGTCGTTTGATGTTGCGACAGAACGCCCACACCTTTTTTGTCTTTCATGCGCTACAATCCAACCTATGTCGGGCTGCAAAAATTTCACTTCACATATTTTTCTGAAAGGAAATGAGGTTATTAACTTCCTACAAAAGCTAAATCATCAGTATAATCACCTAGGTCTCTTGCCAGATTTCATCTCTGGATTATTCACTCGATTTCTTAGCAATCAGTTGCCGCCTTTTTGCTGTTTTAGGCAATTAATAAAAAACCACTAGGCATGAAAATATATATTTTTTTGTATCGTGCTAAAACTACTTCTTGTGTAAATTTTAATTATGATCGATGAGCAATCGTTTTGTTGTTTTGTATTGAAAACATTTTTTTAATAAATGAAATCAGCAGATATTTAAGACAAAGGTTGCGTTTAATTTTTTTCTTAATTCAAGTTGAAAAGATAAGAAAGAGACAAGACAAAATGGGAGAATGTAAAAATTGTACAATATAAAAGCAATGCTCATCAGCTGAAAAGTTGCAAAGCAGCAAAAAAAACAAGTCAGTTCCAATGTATAGACTTAAGCAGGTAACTGCTAAAGGTTTTTGATGGAGTGCTTATATATGGAGTATTACAAAAAATGTGCAATTAAAAAAAAAAATTACAAAAAATACAGTTGCGAAAATTCAAATAGGGATGCGGTATTTAGATACCGAGTTTTGGCTTTTTTACAAACTTTTTTGAGAATGGAGTTTGGTAGCTCGATTAATTTTAGTATAAATAAGAGTTCGAAGTTTCTAAAAAATCTGGTAGATTTTTGAGAAATTTTCCTGTCGAAGGTGTTCCGCATTTTTTTCATACAAAGCATTTTTGAAATTNAAAAATACGGGGCTTTCGAATATCTCGACTCCTGCGCCACCTGTCGTATTAATTCGTCTTTCATAATCCGAGTCAAATCTGAAGTTTTAAGTCTCTAGCCATGCTCAACGCTGGCAGATTTCCGTAAGCAAGTACCCTGCTCTATGTCATAGGGAAATTGGTCCACAAATGTATTGCTAGAGTTGACTCAAACATACTTACACTCACAGCCAAAAGTATTTGCCCCAACAATTTTTCACAACATATGCAACAATTTTTATTTTAATTTTTGTTAATTATAAAAATATGGTTAATACTACAACAAAAAAACATAAAAATACAATTTCCAAACTTTATGCAAAACTCTGGTAAATTCAATAAATTTTCACGAATACTTTAAACATTTTGATAAAATCTTTTGAATTTTTTTGTGTATGCAGTAAAAGGTTTTTGAGCAAAGTGCAAGTTTGATGTTCGAAAGGAACACCTGCTGGAAACCCGTTGCAAGTAAACTTCGAAAAATTTAATTTTTGTATGTTTTTTTCACATTGTTAACAACTTGGCACTATTTAACACGCGTTGAGTCCTGCCAATGGCATTTGGTATTCATGACAAGTAATGACATTTGAATTGTTCGGAGTAAAAAAAAATAAATAATCGGGATGATGATTCTAACCTTAATCAATAATTTCTTCTTTAATAGACTACCTGCTGGGGCCTTCGGTATACATACATATAAATAAATGCATGTGTAGGTATGTATTTATTTCAATGCCTCCCCATCTACCTGTCGTGTTATTGTTCAACGTTGATCAATATTCAAATAAAAAACAGTATCAAATAAAAATCAAGGTGCTAAAATAATGCTAATGGCCTGAGAAGCAATCGAGCTTCAGCTGAACAGCGGCAGCATAAATATTTAGCTGCCAGACTCACGTTTCAACTGTCTGCACGTCCGTCCATATCTCGAGATCCATACATAAGTACCAGCTAAGTATATATGTAGATAGTATATTTTCATGCATACATATGTACACATGAATATTTATTTAGCCAAAGCTCTGTTGTTGCTTTCTATAAATTTTTTTTAGTATTCTGCTGTTGGCTTATTGACTGAATCATTTAGGCGTGAATTG
>NW_016174460.1:0-10904 GCF_001687245.7 Rhagoletis zephyria
ACATGAACAATCATCGGTGAGTGATCGAAGTGCGAACGTTGAAATATTTCTGTATGTAACGTAAGGCGGCTAGGCTAATGTGTAGGAAGAAAGTCCTGCTCGAAACAGGATTATGTTATCCTAAGTGCAGTGAAAGCTATTGAAAATGTGTTTAAAAAGTGCCTTCAAAATGCATTTCCGGTGAAATACATAATTGGCGAAAGTAATAGATGTTGTGCCTAAAAATGATGTGCTTATTTAGACCGCTGATTGTAAGCCTTGAAAGCCAAGAATGAAAGATTGCAAACGTAGTCAATAACTTAAAACTATTCTATAAAAAATATACAAAAATTATCGTGATTCAAATTTTCGTGATATAAGAAATATTGCAAAAATGCAGTTATCTTTGGCTTTATAAGAAAATAAGTTATTAAAAAGACTGAAGTGAAAAAGAATACAAATTATTTGAAAAAAAAAAATTGGAATTTATTATCCTAAAACAAATATCTTTTAATTCAAAGAATCTTGTAAAGTATTTTGAAACCGATTTTACATTTTGTCAGCTGTTTACAAATGCCTTATCATAATTATTTGAAGGGCGATCTGAGGATCAGTTCGAACAATCAATTGCAAAGGTACATTATATTGTCCAAATACATATACATATGTATGTAGGTATATACGTAGACGAACCTGAGCGAAATGATACAATATTTTCAACTCAATAACAAATTTAACCCGATAGCAACGCCACAGTGCATCAATTGGTTACAAAAAAAAATATAAAAATAAGTGACCACTTAGAGTTTTTATTGGCTTTCCATGCATGTATGATTTTATTTTAGTTTATTCTTTTTAATTTGTTTTTTTTTTCTTAGTTTATTTTATTTTGTTATCTATTTTGTTTTGTCTTGTTTTTATTCTTTGATTCTTTTANTTTAATTTGTTTTTTTTTTCTTAGTTTATTTTATTTTGTTATCTATTTTGTTTTGTCTTGTTTTTATTCTTTGATTCTTTTATTTTTTTCATTTGAAGTTTATTTTAGTTTACTCTATTTAAATTGTTTTTTTTTTTTGTTAGTATATTTTATTCTTTTATTCATTTTACTTGATATTATTTATCTTTCAATAATTTTATAAAAAAATGTATTTTTTATTTTTTCTATTTCATTTAATTTTTATTTTCGTTTACTCCATTTTATTTTCTTTTTTCCTTACTATATTTTATTATACTATTTATTGTGTTTTGTTTTCTTTTTCTTTTTGATTTTTTAACTTATATTTGGTTGAACGCATTGTTTTTATTTATTTTTCATTTATTTTAATTTTTATTTATAGTTTATTCTATTTTTGAGTGTTTTTTAACTGTTTATTTTATTCCTTATTTTGTTTTTTTTTTATTATTTCTTAATTTTTCATTTTACTCAACAACTGTTTTTTCTTTTATTTTTTACTTAATTTTATTTTTATTTAAATTTATTCTGTTTTATTTCGTTTCCTAACTCTTTTGTTTTATTATTATTATTTTTCCCTGTTTTTTATTTTTTATTTTTCTTATTTTTTTTAACCAGAGTTGTGAGAAATACATTAATTTTTTAACGCATAGCATTTTAATGTTGATGTAAAAAATTAATGCATTAATTTTTGAAATTTAATTCAAATGAAAATTTAAATGCATTAATCCCGAAGAAATAATGGTAATGATTTTTTTTTTTTTTTTATTAAAAATTTGCAATTTTTTAATGAATGCTATTGCAATCATTTATTGCATTCAAAGTATAACAAGCATGAAACACCCATAAACTAATTTTATTTTAAAGTAAAATTCTTTGTTGACGTTGAGGGTAGAATTTTGAGTTCAAAAAAGATAGTGGCGAAAGTTAAGGTTGGTTTTCACTATGCCAAATTCAATGGCATTTGTAGTCAAATAGGTAAAAACACATTGTCGAATGGAACTAAAAACGGTTTATTGAATGATTTAGAGCAGAATAAGTTTTCAGTCGTGGACATGTGCTGCTAAATTGGCTATCTGTCCGTTTTTGGTCCATAATATAATCGGCATGCACCATTAATCAACATAAAAATCTACAAAAGCACACTGAGTTGCACGCATTAATCACTGGGCTGCAATAAAGTTTAACTCCATCTTTATTTTAAGTGGATTATTGTTACGGTAACCAGATTTCTGTGGAAAAAAAAATCGGGATATTTCAGAAGCATCGAATGTGAACAGTTTTGTAGAATCGTTTCATTCCAAAAAAAAACATTAACAAATAATTTAAAAACCTTAAAAAAGTTGAAAAAAGAATGATAGACTGCAATATAGCGAGAGTATTAGTTCGACAGAATAAAATGTAACCGAAGATCATAGAAAATATGAATGCTGTCTATGTTTATGGCTCTCTTATATTCTATGTTCTTCGTGATAACGAAAGTGTTGTCACGTTTGTCCGAAAAATGGGTTTTGGACCAAAGTACAGGAAAACACAGAAAATCGGGATTTTATCGATACGATTATAAAAAAACGGGACACTTATACGCCCGAACCTTTAAGAAATATTCAGCGAGACAATTTTCTCGAAATCGGTACTGTCCCGCCAAAATCGGTAGTTACCGTAATAATTGTGTTTCTTTGTTGCCGAGAGCGCGCAAATTTCTAGAGCTATAAGATTTGGAATTTCTCGCAGATTTCTTTGCTTTTTTCTACACACAAACAAAGCACCTCCGCAGAAGCTAAGAAATCTATAAATAGGTTGCAATATATATTTTTTATTTTATTTATTTTTTTCTATTTTTCTACGATTTTGTCAACAAGCAAGCAGTGTCAACTACACTTATTCTGTATTATTTGTTATTATTGTTGCTGGCTGTTTTTTTTTTTGGTACCGCAACAGCTGCTCTTGACACTAATGGAAGTCATGGCCAGTCAAGATCATAGCTCTCATAGATTTGCTCTCAATTGGCAGATACATGCTAAAGTACCTGTTTCTTAAATTAAATTAAAAATGTTTTCAAACCACTGATCCACGTATCTACATATACTATATATGCCTTGGGCATATGAATCCCTAATCACTTGCGAGAATGGCCCATCCCCCAGCCAACAAGTTTTGATGAGTATACTTATTTGAGCATAGGTAATGAGACAGCTAGCTGCCTTAAAAATAATTATTAAGGACAGAAAATTTTTGAAATATGTAGGTAATATGTAGATATGTACACTAGGGTTGTCGAAAAATTCACGTAAAAAAGTAAAGTTGGAATTTTTATGCTCTCACCCCCTAGGACTGTTCTATATCGAAAAAAGTATAGCCCTATTTATTTTTTTTTTGAAATCAAAAAATATTTAGTGGTAGCTAAAGTGCTCAAAGTGTTCCATGTATTTTGTATGGGGAAAAAAGAACTTTTCGTGGAAATGGTATGGAATTCTTGAAAATAAATATTTTTCGATCGAAAGACTTTGTTTCTCTTCAACAGATTCCCAATAATAAAACCCAATTATTTTTTTAACAATTTTTTCTTATTAACTATATTTTATAGGACCGCCAAAACCCATAGAAATTGCAATGTGGAGAGAAATAAAAAATCTTCATTATTAAGAAATGGTTTAATAAATAATTGGATCTTGTTATTGGAAGTACGCTGAAGAGAACCAGAGTTTTCCGATCGAAAAATATTGATTTTCAAGAATTCCATACCATTTCCACGAAAAGTTGCTTTTTCCCCATACAAAATACATGGAAAAGTTTAATCGCTTTGAGCGACCTCTAAGTGTTTTTTGATTTCAAAATAAAAAATAGGTGTGCAATGTTTGTCCATATAGAACAATCCTAGCGGGTGAGAGCATTAAAATTCCGACTTTACTTACTTTGAACCACCTTAATGTACACACATATAAGAATATGAGAAACATTTTAAAATAATCAAAACTGTAGTTATGTAAAAGCTTAAACAGACGGCAGCGTTGATCCGGACTAAATTGGTTTTAATCCGGATCAACTGCAGTTAATTCCCGAGTTGATCCGGATCAACGCTGCCGTCTGTTTATGCTTTAACGGTAAGATTACTGCTCATAAGCAAATTTCATCATTATCCACTGTAAAATTTACTATTAACATGCAGGCCTTTCAATACGCTGTAACCTTACAGCTTCCTGTAGGCAACATCTGTTAAATTTTATTTAAAGAAAGGAATAAATATTTTATGGGCACATTAGTAGTATTACAACATTATGTTAGAAAGACAGTCAAAAATTGTTGCCAACCGCAAAAATGATTCTATTCCATTTTTAACTGTTTCTAATCACCGTTTCACATAATAACTAATACAAAAAGAATCCCGCCGAAAACAACCTTTACAGCGCTGTTTACCTCGAAAAGAGATCATGGCAACTTATAAAATGTATGTAACTGAGTATATTTATAGTAAGTGTTTAATCACTAATTAATAATCTCACCCACTTGAACCCGTAAAGTCACAAGTTGTAATAAAAAATACACATACATAGATAAATATGTATGTACAAATAATTACGATTAGTTACATGCATGCAAACATAAATACACAATAGATAAGACACGCGTCTGAGGCGTGCTAACAGGCTGCTAGCTTGACTTACTAGCAACCTCCAGCCGGTCTAGTCGCCGGCTTGCCTGATTTAGAAACTATGGAAATGTAGCGCCATGATGTGCTGTCACTTTGATTGATAATGTCGTGAGAGGGGAGGAGGCAGTGTGTGAAAAATATGCATACATACATACATACATACATACATACATACATACATACGTACAATTGATTAATACATACTTTTGTGGACTAAAAGTGTTAATATGAACCACATTTCAAATTGCAAAGTTTTCACATATGTATCTACATATCGCAGATTTAATAATATCGAGATGTTATTCAAAATTTACGTTTTTGGAGATTTCATCACACAGTTAATAAGCTTCATAGGAAGAATATGTTAAACCTAACAGTTGACTAAACTTCCCAATGTCAATATGTGTCTTTCTAGCTGTCTTTTGGTAGATCAGCTGTATGAATTGTTCAAACTTTGATAGCGTTTTCCCACAAAATTGAAATTTTGAAATAATTACGTCTTTTTGGCGGTTAGGGTAAGTAGTTTTTATGTTCAAGTGATTGTACGAACTATATTCTATTGGCTAGAAGGTACAAACAAAACTTCTTTCTAGTTTAAATATCCTTGAAGCGGCCCACAGTGGTCGGAGAGACCATATTTTACGCGAAAAATTAATATTTTAAAACCGAGATAAATTAACCGAAATAAAGCTATTCTTATTCAGAAGTGTCTAACGAACTTCAAACTGATTATTATTTTCAATAATATCGATCGTGGCACGTTGTAACAGTTATGAGTTTATAGCTTTCTTAACAATTTTTTTATGAAAACTTTCAATTATAACAGTAATTGCTGGTTTGGTGTTACTTCTAAAATATGGAAAATAATCATTTTATATGAAATATTACATAATAAAACTTGGTTGCTAAATTATCAACACCATAATAACGCGGCTTATTTTTCAAGAAATATTTTCTTCAAAAAGGTGTAATTTGTAGGACCGAGTAGTACCAAAATCTAATTCGAAAGTCCCTTAAAGGATCTATGAAAAAAAATTCCGTGCATACTCGCGCCAGAAAGAGGGGCGGACATTTTCATTTCACTAGACCAACTTTAGCAGTTGTTCCAAATAACATAACGTATATTAAAATATTAAAGATTAATGTAATTTGTTCTATATTTAGCATCATATAATTTATAGGATTATAAAATAAAAAATAAAAAATCTTTAAAAAACTGTTGGGGCCTAGATCAAATTGTTTGACTGAACATATAGCAGATGGCCCCAGGTATCCCAAATTAATAATATAATTACTGTTATTATTTCATAATTTCATCATACATTCATTTTAAATATCTGTGGGCTTTTGACAGAACGACCTCTGTGCTATCTGTATGTTGAAATTTGGAGTAAACTATAAGGAACTTCCATTTAAAAATTTGATATTTTATTTAACTTTCATTAATATAGCATCTTGAACTACTCCTATTACCGACTAAATATAAAATTAACATTCGAAAACTCAATGAATTACCGCTTTGAAGAGAAAATGTGACCTCACTCGAGAGTAGTTGTTTTGTCAAAAGCCCACAGATATGTTCCGCTCTATATGATAAATCAAATTTTGTTTAATATATTGTGTTACTCAACTGAAAATAACAGTTGATTTGATAGTTTTCAACCGAAAAAGTTGGAATATGATACAGAACTGGAGATCAGTGAGCCTTAAAACATAGTACGTTTAATTTTTGGGAAATTTTCGTCATTTCTAGAGAAATTGACAGCCCCTTCGGCAGTCGTAAATTCTTAAGATTTCGGTTAGACGTAAATTCGTGACTAGCGTGTCTAAAGCCCTTAACAGAGGCAAAATTAACCGTTTAATTGACAGCTGTCAACTCTCAAAGTTTTAATTTAACATAAAATTCGTGATCAGCATGTCTAAGATTCTAATCAGTCTTATTTTTTTTTAATTCACATTTATTTGACAACTGTCAAGGCTTCAATTTGACATAAAATTCGGGATCAGCATGTCAAAAAACGTAATCAGTGGTATTTTCAAATAGATTTTCTTAATTTTAGAGAAATTGGCAGTTGATTTGACAGCTCTCTACTGTCAAACTATAAGTTTTAAAGCATATGTATTCGGACTTAACAATACAACAATACTACGATTCCGCAGTTTTATTATAATCGCAACAGCCCTTCTAATTAATCGCGTAAAACATGGCTTCTCTGAACACTGTGTGGCCCTATTTACAAAAAAAGTCTCACATGTTTCCAATAATCGATTAGGGAAGCTCTTAAGTTTAACTAAATTCCGAACGAAAAAAATTGTATTAAAAAAAAAACAATTAAAAAGTGTGGCGAGTTAATATTAATACATTTTCCATACACTGATAGCAAAAAATTTCTATAATTCGATAAGCATTTCTGTGGTAAAAATAAAAAAGATTCGATATTAAGTCAAGTTTAATGACAGTAATTTGTTAAAGGAACAGTCCGCGCAAAGGTGCAATGAATTATAAACAGTTTTTTTTCCAAAACCAGCTGTGTTAACATGCATACATGTACATTAGGTTAGTCCAAAAATGCAAATGAAAAATTTATTATTATAATATTTTTAATTTTGAATTGACAGCGCTCAAAGTTTTCCACGTTTCGTAGAAATGGTATAGAATTCTTGAAAATCAATATTTTTCGATCGGAAAACTCTGGTTCCCCCAGGAGACCTCCAATAAAAATACTAAATTGTTTATTTAACCATATATTAACTATATATTATAGGTCCACCAAACCCCCGATAAAATGCAATGGGGGACCAATAAAAAATCTTTAGTATTAAAAAATGGTTAAATAAACAATTGGGTATTATTATTGGGAGTCTTCTGAAGAGAACCAGATTTTTCCGACCGAAAAATACATATTGATTTTCAAGAATTCTATAGCATTTCTACGAAAATTAGTTTTGCCCATATAAAATATAGGGAACACTTTGAACGCTTTGAGCGACCTCTAACTATTTTTTTATTCCAAATTAAAAAATAGCTGTGCATATTTTTCTATATAGAACAACCCTAGGGGGAGAGCATTGAAATTCCGCGTAAATTTTTTTTTGTGAGCACCCTAATGTAGATATGTACCACTTAACGCCAGAAGCATTGCACATAAATTAAATCATTCTTGCGCTATAGATATGTGCATATGTAGTATATCCTCAAGTAGTACTCGCCGCTATATGTTTACTATCAAACTTGTTTGTGCTTTCTCTTCGCACTTGCATCGATACAAACTTGTTAATTTCACTTTCAATAAACGATTTTTTTTAGTTTTTGCTAACAATAGCAAAGTACACGATTGCTAGTCTCGCTTTTGCTAACTTTATCAGTTGTTTGATAAGTTAATCAGGGAAATTAGGCAAGTGCTTTTGTTAGTTATTTGATTGTATGTAGTCTTGCAAGGATTTCCTGTATTAATTTTATGTCTTAAAACGCATTTAAAATTTAAAAATATTGGAGCAGACTAATGAGCTGCCGGCACGACATTAGTGCGTGTCCATTTACAGCTTACATAGATGAGGTGCGTAGGGACATATGTATGTATGTATGTATATAGTAATTTTAACGGAGACAGAGGCAATTCAATCACATATCACAATGTTATGTTGCTCAGCGGTGGCCGTCCGATAAAGTCGGTTGGTACTCTGTTAATGGCACTGTTGCATTTTATACTTCTGTTCGCATTAGAGCACACAGGTCGTCCAATATAACGAAAATCGAAAAATGCGATAAACCGAGTAATTTTTTCACCTATAATACCACCATCTTTTCAATTAAATAACTCATTGCATTAATATATTAAAGAAACTATTTCTTTAATGCAACGACAACAAAACTCGAGTATTTTATTTATTTTTTAAGAGAAAATCCCTTTAATTCGCGACGATTTTTATCATTTGACGCCAAAACAAATTATTTTATGCAAAAAACGCGAACTTGAAAACAAAAATACAAGCAACATTAATTATATGTATGGAATACTAAAATGCCTTAGCGTTCTCAATATACTTCGAAACATCAATGATATAATTTTGATGATTCGTTATTCCGAAAATTCGTTATGCCGGGCGACTACTGTACTTACTCATGATCGATAAAAGAGTAGGAAAATTCCTTCAACGTTGGTTTTTTAAATAAAAAATAAATCTCTCAGAGCTGATATAAAGTTACAAGTACAGTAGCAATACAGTAAATATATAACTACTAAATTTCTTTGATTACTCTGCTTTTATGGGAGTAGCTACATAGTAGTCACGTAGACCCGTAGAGTAACTCCCACTGCGCACGTATGCATACATATGTACACATCTACTTGTTTACATATAATGCAAAGTGCTAAACAAGAGGATTAATGAAGTATAAATATAGATTTCGTTTTTCATAGTTCACAGATAACTGGCCATATCTTAAGTATGTATGGACATGCATACATACATATGTACATATTAGTCATCTGAGTTTCCTGATAACAATACAGTCAGTGTTGAAACCATATTATCGACTTTAATCAGTCCAAAATTGAATTCATGAAATTCCTTTTGATCAGCGATAGAGAAATATAAAATAGAGAGATATAAAATAACGCAAGGCACTTCACTTTCGAATTAGGCGAATTTAAATAGTATTTCTTGATTTTAAACTGACTTCAACAAAAGGACGAGGAATTCTTTTTATGTACATATGTTACCGCATAACTTTGGACCACGTGAACAGATTTCGATAATCAGAAAGGTGGTACCTCAAAGGAGGTCCCATACTAATTTGGTTTAGATCAGATAATTGGATCATGAAGAAATTAACTGTATTTCAAAATTTGTATATGAGAATTGAAGTCGGTTTTGTTTTTTCTTTGAAATCTGAAGTCATTTCTTTCAAAATTCAAAATGGCGGATCCAAAATGGCGATACATTAAAAAAAAAACTATTGGATTTGATCGATTCTTGGTACTAGGGAGTTTTTGGGATCGTTGATTACGAATCTGAAGTCAATTTTTAAAATTTAAAATGGCATATCCAATATGTCTATCAAATACTTAAAAAACTTACTAAAATTAAAACGTTAATACAGAACGTTTCAAGCATTGACATGAAACCCATTACCTGTGGACTTCTGGGGATTCTGATTACGAATCTCTTGTCAGATTTTCAAAATTCAAAATGGCGGATCCGAGTTTCAAACAAATCCAATCATTTTTTTAATTGATCGCCATATTGGATCTGCCATTTTTAATTTAAAAAATCTGACATCAGATTCATAATCAGCAACCCCAGAAAACCATTGGTAAAGAGTTTCAACCCATGACAATGCCTGAAACTTTCAGCATCAGCGTTTTTATTTTAGTTATTTTTTAAGAAATTGATCGCCATACTGGGGATCCGCCATTTTAAATAAAAAATAATAATTGACTACAGATTCGTAATCAGTGTCCTCAAAAACTCCCGAGTGCTGAGTTTAGAGCAAATCCAATAATTAAACAAAAAATTTTATGAAACTATACATATGTCAGCGCTTCAGTTGCATATGTCGGCAAAATCTTTTCTAATCAATTGAATAATTCTTTATTATCGGCTGTCATAGGAGACCATTATCCACTGCATCCCCGTCCTCTATCCTCGCTACTGCTATTATGCAATCAATATTTTGTGTGCGCGTGTTGTCAATTGTCCAAAATAATTAACGTCCAATTGCAAGCGAGACAAGTCAGCAACGAATTTTTGTTGCTAATTTTTTTGCTTCATATTTGCCAAAATATATTTCAAAATACAAATGGCACCTTGCAGCTTTTTGCAAACACTTGCTTAACACAAAACGAGAGAGAATAATTAGCCACGTCTAAATGTTTGGTTGTCAACAAACCATCTGTTAAAATTAAGATTCGTATACTCTTCTGCACGTTTTTTTTACATTTTTCATTCACAATTTTGTGTGCTTTGGCCACTTATTCGTTTGCTTGTTATGAAAATCAATACACATGTACATATGTACATTTCTATGTAAATAGAGTTGCAAAAAATTTGCTCTCGCCGGCACACTTTTTTAGTCGAAATTCAATATTAACATATCGATGCTAAATTTCATCACCATCAGCAAATTTCAAAAGCATGAGCACACTATGAGCATAAAAATTAAATAAACATTTGTGTTAAAGTTATGCTTTGAGGAAATAAAGGCGATCTGTAAGACTGCGCGCCGTTGAGTAGAGGGTCAACAAGTATTTAAGTGCATATTAGCATATACTACATATGTAACGGGTGATTTTTTAAGAGCTTGATACCTTTTTTTTT
>NW_016174463.1:0-10903 GCF_001687245.7 Rhagoletis zephyria
TCGCTTAGGCGGTTACAGCGCCAAAAAAGAAGAAGAAGAAGAGCTGATATTGTTCAACTACTTTTTGTTGCGATTTGTGACAATACGTGATCATCACGTTTCCTTTACTGCGGCCGACCATTACAGTCCTTGTTTATATTTTTAATATTTTGGCGATTACACTTTTTCTAGGCGTTTGGCTGAGCCAATCGTGAGGTTCGTCTTGATCTTGTTGCACAAATGAAGGGATCTGCAGTTTTGCATCGCTTTCGAACGGCAAATGGATTTTATGTGAAGCTTTTTTATGGAAGGTTTCATGGCCAATACCTGCCGAGGGGCGAACCCAGGTCCTACGGAGTGATAGTACGCACCTCTAACCAAACAGTCTTAGCGGCCGCCACACACAACTCCGTCACTGAAAATTCTTTAAAAAGGCAATAGAGGTTAGGAAATTCACAAAAAGTTACTTTGTAGCAAAGATTCGAGCGGAAGCCTTTGCCGGATTAAATTGTTTTCGAAAACCATGACTTCTTCAAAATGAGACTAAAACGTAGCTTCTACGTTGGCTAAAATAAAATGTATACGCTTGGTACTTGAAGAAAAAAAATTTGTCGATTCTCGTCGAGCGGGTGTTCATATTTCTAAATATCTTATGATGACTACACACGACGCATGTTGCTTCGACTGTTGGCTCGTGTGCTCATAGAAACTCGTGTTGCCGCGACCGTCGCGTGAAAGTCAAAATATTTAGAAATTTTGTGTTGGTTGCCGTGTCGGTTGCCTCGTGTGTGTCGTTGTGTATTGAGTTTATTGGCTTAGTTCATTGAAAACAGTTGGGCTGAAAGCGTGTTTTGGTAGAAAACAAAATTTACTGTCGTATGTCCATTTCATAGGAGCGCACGCTACTGAGGTTGCCGCAATGGTTGCCTCGTGTGTATTGAACAAGAGAAACAGATTGCCTCAACACGTTGCTTCATCGGTTGCCCCTAGTCAGCATTAGGAATCGATTTAAGCAACAAAAAATCATTTTCGTTAAAAATTGTTTTTGGTCTTCTAATTTACTAGTAAATAAGTATTAATATTTATTATTTAAATTTGTATGCTCACACATACTTACATATGTACACGTTTTCTTATTATTTTCCAGACTGATTTATACGGGCAAAATATTTTAAATATTACGCATCCTGAAGATCACAGCATAATGAAACAACAATTAATACCTTCCAATGCCAATGAGCTTTTTGATACACAGCCCGATGATGAGTCTGGTGATGCCCGACCTCGCACCAAAGAGGAGGAGGAGTACATCGATAAACGTTTGCGTGCGGACAAGCGAAGTTTCACTCTTAGGTTAATTGATAATGAAATTATCCACATACACATATGTATTTAAAATGGTAGTACGTCGTTTACAGATTGGCCCGGGCCGGTCCCCGTTCAGAACCAACTACATATGAAATTGTCAAGATAGAAGGAAATTTCAGACGCAGTGATGCGGCGCCGCGAGGCGTTAAAGTCAGCACATTTCCCTCCAATCTACCAATGATACGACGTTGTCGTGCTCGCGATGATACGATACCGTTGCACTCGATAAGTGGAAATGATATTGTAAGTTAATACATACATATGTTATCTCAGTTAAGAAAACCCTCTAAATTAATATTTTATTATTTTTATTGTCTGAGGCGAAAGGATATCAAATAGGCATGAAAGTGCTAGTCTCATAGTAAGGCTAGGTACATGACCTAGCGGAATCGCGTCGCGCGATGCTATTAAAATCGCTACAAGCGGTCAACTATACAAATTCATATGGCGGTGTTAATGATGATGCAGCGATTGATACTGCCATAAGAATTTGTGTAATTGATCACTGGTAGTGATTATCGTCGCATCGCGCGATGCTGATTCGCTGAAAAATCGACTAGAAATCATATCTGAGCGCAGTATTTACACGAGGTAATTTCCTAAGCAATTCAACATCGCCTGAAGAGTTGTAAGCGATTGTATCGCTTTTTAGAAAATTTAAACACAATCTACACAGGCGATTTTGTTGAAATCGATGTTAAATCGCTTAGAAAATCGCCTTATTTAAATGCTGCTTAACCGCACATCTCCACAGGCAATCTGTTATTGTACATTATGTGAGGTTTCTTAATGGCGCTGGTCTACGTAAGAAATCGACGATCTAACGTCTGAGATCTTGACGTTCTATAAAAAGCTTGTTAACTCGAAATTGCTTATAGTCAGAAAAGACAAATAATTATTTTTGGGAACATGTTAATAATGTAGGGAAGGAAATCTTTTGTGGGGTTTGCAACGGATTGCAACAAAATATTGCGTCCGGAAGGTAAAAAACACATTTTGAACACACTACAGTATTATGTATAATAAAATTTCGAAAGTTGCGCACAATTCCTTGAAAACAGTTGCAGGATCAGGTATTTTTTGATTAGAAATAGAAGGCGTGTCAATTCAGTTCATTCGTAATCCCCGTATTTTAACTCTTTAGCCACCCCCAGCTAATTTTTTGTTTCAGACCTACATATAAAATGGAAGGGTCGAAAAGTAACGTTCAATATGCATTAAAAAATATTTGAAGCTACCGCCAACATTTATGCGATATGCGTCCTGATTTGACTCCTAATGATATTTTATTTTTTATGAGAAGTTTTATAATGATAGAAATAAGTGGAAAAATATTTTTTGGCTATACTGTACGGGCCTAATACTTTCCATCCTAGTTGGGATCATTACGTCCCTAAATAGCTTTTACACGGTGTCATCATATTTTCAAAAATTAACAGATATTTACATAGTTTCTACATATTTACTGTATATACATAGACATATGTATGTAATTTGTTTATACTACATAACTAAATTTGTAACTATAATTGTGAACATCGCTGTTACCCTTAGATATATGGAATAACCCTGCCCTAATTTTCCTTTAGGTGTTAATTGCAACGGCGCGTATAATTCGTCTACCCAAAGTAATAAACTGCGTCACGGCAGCCAACTCAATGGAGTACAAAACGAGACATTTAATTGATGGCAGTATTATTGACTGCGACCAAAGAATTGGACTTGTAGCCGGTTACATGACAGACGAAGTACGAGGCTTGAGTCCGTTCACCTTTATGCACCAGGATGATGTGCGATGGGTTATTGTAGCTCTGCGCCAAAGTAAGTACATCGCATACCCAAATACGAGCTATGAAAACAGTAACATTGTTTTCGTTATTTTTTTATAAAAATCTTTTTTATATCAATTTAGGCAAATTCAAAAAAATGTCATCTAAATTTCCAACTTTTTTACCATAATGTTTCGGCCTCTTTCCGGTGTGCAGTTTTATAGCCCATTTGATTGTAGTACATATGATAAAGTGTAAGTTTGAAGTAGCTAGGACTTAGCGGTGATGTGTTTTTTTTACTTTTGGTTCTGAATTTTTTTTTCATATCACGCATAAGAGCAAATCTCACGCTGAAGCATTCATTTTCAAGTTACACTTTCGTATTTACAACCGGCTATTTCCGGTAGTTCGATACAGAGTATTCTTCTGCCCATACATATTTGTGTTTGGGGCGCCTAAAATACAGGTCGCGAGCTACCGGTTGGACAGCACTGTGTTAGAGACTGCGTATGGTGCTACGGGGCGTATGCGTTACATACACAACTACGGGTATATGAGGCAGGCAACTTCTCTTCGCGCTATCAAAAGCGGCTTTAAAATTGACGAAAAGTAGGTGTCCGCCAATTATTCAGATCTGAAGCCACACAGTTATTCCACAAAGTATCATCGATATGACCTTATACGCAATGCAGCAAAGTACATAAGATTCCAGTCTTTGGAAACGAATTTATTAGACCAACAAGAATTCTTATAAAACCTATGCATTATATAAAGAAGTTACAAGGACAAAAATAAAAAAAAACACCAAAAATCAATGGCGCTACCAAGATTCTTCAAACTGGCAAAACTGGAAATTTAGATGAAATTTTTTTTATTTGCCTAAATTGTATACAAAGTTGGAAATTTTGATTTTTATGGTATAAAATAGTTTTTTACGAAAAGATATCGAAACCAATTTATTATGAGAAACATGGTAATTATTGTATAAAATCACCGTGTGATCAATTATGTGAGTTACTGTACACATGTGTATATTGTTTTTTAAAAAGCATATGCCAATTCATTCATACATATTCTTCTGTGTGGGTGCGTATTGCAGTGTACGATTGCTATAGTTCATCTGGAGAGTCCACCTACAGACTTATAACCCGCAACGGTCACTTTATTTATCTGCGCTCAAAAGGCTACCTGGAAGTCCACAAAGAAACAAAAAAGGTGCATTCTTTCATTTGCATAAATACACTGCTCAGCGAAGAGGAGGGCAAACAGCGAATTCAAGAGATGAAAAATAAATTTTCTATGATTGTAAATACGAAAATTCCACAATCCTCCGTGGATGAGCCAGCCTCGAAGAATCCCCAACAACTGGAAAAAGCGGTTCTATGCCTTATACAAAACTTACAAAAATCGCCAATGGCAGAAGACGGAGAGGATGATGGCGACTCGTCCACAGAGAGTTATGGCAGTGAACATATGTCTCCAGAATTCGGTCCAACAACATCTGCGGCAGCAATGCATCATTATAACACCACCACTCCTCCAACACTATACTCATCGATACGTGCGGCAGCCTTTCATTTCGGAAGGTCGGCGAAAACTCCACCGCTTGCGCTGGTGCCGCCCGAAGCTTCTTCCGTCAAAACATCCATATCGAAAGGTGCAGATGTAGTCAACGTAACTGTAGTTAAGCACTTGCAAAGCAATACACCATCACATTCGAAAGAAACAGATGACTGTGAGGGTGGAACGCAATTTGATTTGCAAGCTGAGTCGGCTGGAGCAGCACCACTTCGCGACAGCTGCTTATGTGCGGGTATGAAGGAAGAGTATTGTAACTATTGCCAAACACTGGAAAGTCAACTAGCAAGCTGCTCGTCACCTGCGCCTCCGCCTACCACACACGCCACAGTCGTTGGCATTGCTGCAGACGTAGCTGGAAATAAGCGTAGTAGCGAACCGATATCTGGTCAAGAATTAAGGCTACCCAAAAAGCGTTTAAAGAGCACAGGTACTAAATAGGTTTTTGCTATTATTATTTCGCTTTTATTCAAATTGAGTGATTTACGTACAGAAATCGAGCATGTGCTTTCAAGCTCATTGGACCAATTAGGTAGAACGCTGGATGAACAACTGAATGCAGCAATTGAGCTAAGGGACGCGAGTAATAAGTACGAGATGCCTAATTCCACTCGAAGGATTGACGAAATAATGGTATGGTGGATGATGTGTTCTTTTGTTTGTACATATTTTACTACTAATTATTTACGTTTTTAAATTTTAAGGAGGAACACCAAATGCAAAGTAAAATCTACGTAGACATCAAAAGTGAATACGAGGTTCAAAAACAAAATACGAGGGAAAGCATGCTAGCCACGACACTAACAGCATTAACGCCGCTAGCGTCACTTACAAGTAATCAACAACAAATGCCATTGCAACAACATAGTGACGATGATAATGATGAGCAGACGGGGGAAAACTAAACGGTGATGTTTATTCCGTTGTAGCCAATGATGGGTCGAATGCCAAGACGCATGCTCGGCAAGATGCAACTGCATCGAATTTTTTGTTTGAGGTTTCACACTTTTATGGCACATATATGTAGATAACACAGGTTACAGAACGAAAGATCATCAATTCAAGGAATACAAAAAATACTTATGACAAATGACGCCTCTACAAGGGGCGAAAAGGAAATGATATTCTCTACACAAATATCTATCAAGATGGTCGGCACTTGGTTGCCAACTACCTCATTTTTTATGAAAATATCTCTAAAAATATGTAGTTTTTTATTTTTTAATGGAAAGGAAAAGAAAAGCAGTTGTACATTTGTATGCATGCACTGCATACATACATACATTGTAGGTGTGTGAAATGCATACATACGTACTATCCATACAATGTGAGGGTGCCATATCAATTACGCTTTTGGCAGTATCTCACCATAGCGTATGAGTGATGTTTAAATTTGCATTAGATGGAATACGCTCATGCATATATTAAGTAGTTATGTATGTGCATAAAGTGTGTATCATACTTCCGCTTGTACACTGGTGCATACTATAGTCACTTATGAGTGTCAATCCATATTAAATCGGCCAATATTTGGAATCGACTATTTTTGATTTTTATGGATTTTGGTTAGAACTTTTGTTTTATCATATAAAAAAAAAGTTCTGCCACAAGAAAAAATAGAAATTTTTTTAGCGAGTTAAAGATTTCCCGGATTTGCAAGTTAATTTTTTTTTGGTCTCAAAAACTATTATAGTTCAACAATTTTTTGCTGGTCTCGCTTTATTTTGATATTTGGGGCTATATAAAAAATAAATAACAAAAAAATCTGAAAATACAAATCCAATTGAAAAAAACGTAAAAGCAACTTTGTTTTTAAAACTTTGACTGATTTGAAAAGATCCTGCAATTTTCAAGGTATTTTTACCGATATGAACTTTCGAGCTTTAACAAAAATATTTTTTGCAGAATCTTAGTTAAAAAAAAATAAAAAATAAACTGATAAAAATGGTTTCACGTTTTTATAACCATAATAGTTGTTGAGATATATAGTCAAAAAATAAACTTGCAAACTCTCGGAAATGCTGAAATTATCAAAAATGACCGATTCCAACCATTGGTCGATTTGACATGGATTAGCCCATATGCATATATGTACATATGCAACTGCATTTATGCAAATTGAAAATAATCTATAGTCTATCTATCTGTATATGTATGTATGTTAAAGCAAAATACATGTACATATGTATGTATGTGTATTTATTTTAAAATTTACACCCTACTTAAGGGCCGTTTTCACCACGTCTAGTTAACACTACCTGGAGGTAAATTCTTCAGTTGAGCACATCGACTGCTTTGTCGATCACATGTTATATGTATGCTGGGTGTCGATAACGTCGATAACGATGTTTAACTGGGAGTTAGAATTGACCAGACATGGGGCAAACGTCCCTAAAAGAGAGTAAGGGCCAGTTTCTCAATGTCTGGTTAACACTAACTACATGTTAAACATGGAGCCAATCATGTCGATAACGATGTCTAACCTGCACTTAGTTAACCAGACATGAGAAACTGGCCCTAAATTGCAAATGCTTAAGTATGTACGTAAGCATATAAGGACTTATGTATTGTATTGTATGTACGCACATGTATGTATGTAATTAAAAATATTTCTCTTGATATTTAAACTGTATGTACATGTACATGTAATGTTGCAACTACTATATATCTTTGTGAATGCGAGAGCATAAAAAACTTACTTAAATGATTAAGGAATAATTCGATTTTATAGTCGTACATACAGGTTTTCATATACATGTATGTAAATATGTTCACCTGCCCGTGTATTTAAATAAATACTTACATACATATATAACTTTTGTAAGAGCGTTACACTCGCTTCTATTACATGTACATATGTACGTATGTATATATGTACGTACATACATACATATATTATGTATGTATGAGGTTTTCATAATACTTACATAAATATATATATAAAAAATTGTTACATAGTAGAAATAAGTACATATTTACTTTAAGTAAAAATAAAATAGTAATAACAACGAAAATGTTGTAGGTATTTATTAGCGTAATACATAGTAAAACGAAACAAAGACTGTTCAAATTACAATTAAATTAGTTAGTTAGGGTCTATTGTTGTATATAATAAGTAAATTGTTGTGAGAGTGAGAGTAAATAATTTAATTACAAATGTGTAAGTTTATTTCTGTGCTAAGACTTAAAAATGATAATGTGTAATCATGCGTACGTACACATATTTGTAAATTTATATTGTACATTTGTGTTGTGTGTGTGTGTATATGTCCAGCGTTAATGTTGAAGAAAAAATTGCAAAACGAGGGGTGCGGATGCGGAATCATAGCGCAAAAAAAATTATATTTTTTACATGCAAATGGGTCAATCCACGTAAAATCGACTAATGGTTGGAAGAGGCAATTTTTGATTTGGATAAATTTTGGTCAGACCTTTTCTTTTGCCATATAACGAAGATCTGCCAAAGGAAAAAAAATTGTACGCTTTTTTGGAAATTTCATGCTCTTTAAGATCAGTTAGAGAGGTAAAAAAAAAAAAAATGTTTATAAGATTTGGCGTTTATGATTTATTAAATTTAAAAATTCTTTAATTCGTTTTATGTTTCGCATTATTTAAACATATTTTTCATTCACTTTTGTAGCTACAATAGTTTTTAAAATATATTTAAAAAAATAAGCTTACAAAGTTTTAGAAATTGTGAAATTTAGACCAAAAGTGGTCAACTCCAACCATTGGTCGATTTGATATGGATTGACCCAATGTAGATTCGTATATATAAATACATAGGTATGTGCTTATACCTCTATGCATAAGTAAGTACACGTACATACATATACATAAATATGTATGTGAATATGTGAGGAGTAAGTATGTAGCTTGAGAAGCTTAACTTATCGAATGTTGAATGTTGAATATTGAATGTCTTGCATTTGTTTTAAATTTAGAAAGTGCAACTGTAAACTATTTGTTACTATTTACACCACCCGCATGCACCTAGGAGTATCTTACTATGTACTATTTACTGTAGATTAGCAAAAATAACAGAAAAAAAAATTGTTTAAAATAAATTTTAATTCAATGAAATGAACCACAGTGTACAACTATTAAAATAAATACAAACATATGTATGTGAGTGTGGTAAATGGTATGTATGTTAACAGGCGCATCTGTATGTATTTATGGAATTAAAATAGTGTAAGTAACTACAGTAAGTATACCCTGCATGGAAAATCCTAACAAGTGAAACAAATTTCAGGTTCAGGACTAGTTCTTTATCACCTAAAACGAACCAGTCCGATAGTAATTAGATTCTTGCCAGTTAAAAAGCAAACGAATTGTGGTATTTTTACAAAACTTGTTTAGTCTACTTTCTAAAACTGCATATCGCTAGCTAAGCGTAAAAAGTTGCTAAGTCCACTTTTTCTGAAAAATTATATTTTGTTGCAGGAAGCAGGACCAATTAAAAATAATTCGTTTCTTAAAATATCGGACTACCTAAGTACAAATCGCTAGCTTAGAGTGAAAAGTTGCCAAGTCCCAATTTAAAAATTGTATGGGACACAGTGTTCGGAGAAGCTATGTTTCACGCAAAAAATTAGAAGGGCTGTTACGATTATAATAAAAATGCATCATCGTAGTATTTTTGTTATGCTAAATCTGAATGTGCCATAAAATTTTTAGTTTGACAGTTGACAGCTGTCAAATCAACTGCTAATTTCTCTAAAAATAAGAAAACCTCTTTGAAAATACCACTTATTAGGATTTTAGGTACGAATTTTATGTCAAAATAAAATTTTGACAGTCGACAGCTGTCAAACGGACTGCCAATTTCCTTAAAAAATCAGAGAATCTTTTTGAAAACGTTACTGATAAGGTTTTTAAACATGCTCATCACGAATTTTACATCAAATTAAAGCTTTGAGAGTTGTCAGCTGTCAAATTGACTGTTAATTTTTCTGATAATAAGAATATGTTTTTTTAAATGCTACTGATAAGGTTTTTAGACACGCTAGTCACGAATTTTGCGTGAAATTAAAACTTTGAGATTTGACAGCTGTCGAATGAGCTGTCAATTTCTTTAAAAGTAAGGAGAATTTCTCAAGAAGTAAACGTACTACGTTTTAAGGCTCACTGATCTCGAGTTCTATATTACATTCAAACTTTTCCAGTTGAAATCTGTCAAATCAACTGTAATTTTTAGTTGAGTAACACAATATATTTGTTAAGCAAAATTATTGATTTATTATATTTGATCGAACATATTTAAAATAAATTTATGATCAAATTATGAATTAATAATATATTATAATGCTATATGTTCAGCCCAAACAATTTTTTAAGATTTTTTATATCAAATTGGTGATTTCCGAAACTAAAGTTTTCTCATTCAGGTTTGAATTTTTGTAAATGAGACAACAACCAGCAAAACTGTTAGCTTTTTACCAGCTAGTCTTAAAAAAACGCGAGTTTAATTGAATTTTCCATAGTTTAAACTTTTATATTTCAATTCCCAAAATTTTCGCGCTTTTTTTTGTATTGAGCTGATTTTTTTTTTTTGCTAAGTTTAAAGTAGTACAGCCGTTATTAGAGTACAACTCCACAATAATCTTTTTTTCGCCTTTCAGGCTTTCAACTATACAAGTCAGCTATTGCTGAAAGCCTGAAAAGCGCGGAACGCCTGAAAAGCTTGTTTTGGAGTTGCACTATTAGCCTTAAGAGAATGTATGGAATTCTTCATCTTTAATAAGAAATAGCCTTTTCTGCCCTTTTTCAAAATCAATTTAAGGGAAACTTTACTTTACGGCAGATCGTTGTGTGCGTGGTGAGGGAGGGAGCGTGGCACCTCCCACACCCCATTTTAGAGAGGGCATGAACTGCCGTTTTCAAAAATTTAACTCCCAACTGCCGAGGCGCCTTATAGGTCCATTGGGAGTTCTTACAAAAATGGGCTAAAATCAAAATTTTTACCTGCGTTTCCGCTTATTTTGAGTAGATGAAGGCAATAGGTTTGTTCGTCGAGCAAAAAANTCGAGCAAAAAATTTGTACGAATTTGTACGAATTATCACGATTTTTGCCCAAATCGCGTTCGTGCAGACCAAAAAATTATCCAACACTCAAAAATTATGAGAGCAAAGTGGAGAATTGGAGAGAAGTTGCAAGTTTTTGCTGGAAAAAATTTTGCCAGCAAGAATTTGCAAACACGAAAAAC
>NW_016174464.1:0-1517 GCF_001687245.7 Rhagoletis zephyria
TTTAAAATGCCCGATACTTGCAGAAGCACCCACAACAATGAGGTAGGTACATATGCTTCGTGTGCCAACAGAAGGGATTGGATGAATGCGTGTGGTGTTAAGCTAACTGGACCATCGAAAGTTTGCGCTCTGCACTTCAAATCGAATGTTATCATTTATGCAAGTATTAATGCCAAGAGAATACGCTTCGGTCCAGATGCAGTACCATCAAAGATGTTTCATCATATGAGAGGTAATGATCAAAGAGTGGGTATGCTCTCAAATACATTAGTGCAAAGGCATATCGTGAAAATAACCTCCAATAACCACAACCGAAGTGCGCCAAACAGATGTGAAGTATCGTATAAAATTTATACTTTCGCCAATTTAGTAATAATAGATGCTGCTGATTTGCAATAATTAATTTTAGAAAGAATCCTTAATCTTAATGTGTATATATATATACACAGCTTTTGAGATGGGGACATTCTGCGTACTGGCATATTATTTCCGAGACAAAGCATCTGCACTGCCAAGTGCGGTTTCTGTACCTTAGTCAATACTATTTATTTATNCTGCTGATTTGCAATAATTAATTTTAGAAAGAATCCTTAATCTTAATGTGTATATATATATACACAGCTTTTGAGATGGGGACATTCTGCGTACTGGCATATTATTTCCGAGACAAAGCATCTGCACTGCCAAGTGCGGTTTCTGTACCTTAGTCAATACTATTTATTTATATGTGTAAATATCAGTAAATAGTTGTTCACAAAAAACGGTTTAATGACTAATTTATTTGCTAAAATCGAAAAAACAGGAAATTTCTAGTGCAACTCGCATAAATTCTGAAAAAAAATTTAAAATATTGAAAAACACCCTATCACAGAATTTGGTTGAAGAACGCCCTATCACAGAATTCGGTTCCAAACCAAAGCCGAAAGAGGGTTAATGTAAACAAATATACGAATTGTTTACATTTAAATTTTCAAATAAGCGTACGTCAAATATTGATTTCACTTTGTTTATTACATTATGACCTGTATATAATTCCACCATGTGAAAACCCCATAAATAAACAAAGTAAATCAGAAAAACGTACGTAACTTCAAAGTTAGCGCTAAGAAAATTTATAACTGCCGGTATCACCGATTTCCATATAAAATTCAAAAAACTAAAATCATTTTTCACTTAAATTGCTTTCGTGAAATTGGCTATTTTCATAGAGTTAAGGCGCATTACCAGCGTTAACTTGGAAGGATTAGAAAAAACCATTGTCTAATATTTTCCCAACATTGACTCTCAGGATGTCTACAGCTGGATAACAAACCCGTTTCCATGTGACCCGAACAGTAAACCTACTATGATGACAAATTAAGCTTTTGAAAACCTTCTGGACATCAGTGAAGACAACATTTTGAATATTAAATACTACGAAGGGAGCCAAGAGAGTTCTGGATGCAAATATATGCAGAAAACACTGATGTTGGCAAGATTGCATTAAAAATACTAGTGACTTTTTTTACATTTCTCTG
>NW_016174464.1:3082-10903 GCF_001687245.7 Rhagoletis zephyria
AAAAATATTTATAAATTTCGGTAATGGTTCTGCTTCGATAACATTGCACCGAACATCCTCTAGAACTCAGTTCGTATTCATGATTTGCCAAAGGCCCACGATTGGATTTTCGGTTCCCTCCTATGAATAAGAGAGTTCTACAAAAATCCAATAATATTCAGAATTCATATAATGAAATTCCGCTTGGTACCTTCCTTTTATCTGTCTGTATATCAATGTCCGCAACTGTATTTATAAAATCATACATAAGCAAAAGTCAAATATTTAAAAATGNAATGGAGACGGTTGTGATTTAGCAACTGGATTTATTAAATCTTAATGGATAAATCTCTCAATGGAGACATAGTATTAGTCAAGACTATTTATTTATATGTGTAAATATCAGTAAATAGTTATTCACAAAGAATGGTTTAATGACTAATTTATTTGCTAAAATCGAGAACAACAGGTAATTTCTAGTGCAACTCGCATAAATTCTGAAACAAAATTCAAAATATTGAATCACAGAATTTGGTTGAAGAACGCGCTATCACAGAATTCGGTTCCAAACCAAAGCCGAAAGCGGGTTAATGTAAGCAAATATACGAATTGCTTACATTTAAATTTTCAAATAAGCGTATTTCAAATATTGATTTCACTTTGTTTATTACATTATGACCTGTATATAATTCCACCATGTGAAAACCCCATAAATAAACAAAGTAAATCAGAAAAACGTACGTAACTTCAAAGTTAGCGCTAAGAAAATTTATAACTGCCGGTATCACCGATTTCCATATAAAATTCAAAAAACTAAAATCATTTTTCACTTAAATTGCTTTCGTGAAATTGGCTATTTTCATAGAGTTAAGGCGCATTACCAGCGTTAACTTGGAAGGATTAGAAAAAACCATTGTCTAATATTTTCCCAACATTGACTCTCAGGATGTCTACAGCTGGATAATAAACCCGTTTCCATGTGACCCGAAAAGTAATCCTACTATGATGACAAATTAAGCTTTTGAATGATCGGATTTAAACTAAATTTAAATGGAACCACCTGTGAGTTAACTTCTTTTCTTTAAAAAAAGAATCATAATAATCGGTCAACGTGGTCCAAAATTATGCGGTAATATACATAAAAAAAAAAATTAATACAAAAATATTCCGACGAATTGACAACCTTCTCCGTTTTGTGAAGTCGGTTAAAAACAAATACACCAACAAGCTTTCAGCATCAAATGATTTCACAGTAATATTCTCAAAGCTACCAATAAACTTAAAGGAAATAACGAAATCATTAAAACAATTTCATTCCTCAAATTAAAGCTAAAGGAGCATAAAGTCTTCATTGTGTTTTCTTGTTTTCGTAGACATTTGAAGAGTAGAGGTACTGCCAAATTTTTTTAGCACAAGGTTGTCGCGGTAAAAAGACGCAAAAAAAAACAAGTAAGTCTAAGTTCGGGCGGGGTCGAACATTAAATACCCAGCGCAAGTATTAAATATATGTTTTTCACCGTTTCGAAGATTACCGCTACATCTACGGCAGAACGTTCAGTTAGGCATAATGAGATAAACTTATATAGTCATATGTTGGCGGTATCACGCCATTTTCCAAAATTCCAAATAATGTTACTTCGTTCAAGGGATTGTTGTTAGTATCAATTTTGACTAAAATAGCGCTCTTAAATCTAGAAATATAGAAGTTTCAAGTATTTCTGAAATTACCGTTATATGAAAAGTGGCCGTAATTTTATTCCGATTTCAATAAGTTTCAATGTTTTGCTTCTATGTGGCAAGCACAATAACCCTACCAAGTTTAGTACAAATTGGTAGAACGGTTACCGAGATACATATATGTGATCATAAAAGTATGATCACATATCAATATTTTCTCAATCAAAGCTCGTTTTTTAATCATCCCGTTTACAAAGGCAAATCTCAGATTCTTAACCGTCAAATTTGTTGTGCTTGTTATTCTCACATCTCAAGGAAAAGTTATGTTTCTTCTCTGTGCCACCGTGATCACGTTTTTCTGCTATAATAAGCAATATAAATATATATTAACTTAACATTTTATTAAAAATACCTTTACAAACCCTTTTTCGTTGCTAGCGTCCATTTTTGTTTACTTTTACATTTGGCATTTCTCCTCTTTTTCGCAAAAAACAATCGATAAAACCAGGATGGACACCGAAAAGTTATCGGTTAAATCTGAGATTATTTAATAATTACAGATTAACAAGGGACGAATTTTATATGGCTAATCTCTTGTTCTAATTACATTTTAGGGTGTTAAGCTCGAAAATGAGGATAATCTACTTATATGTGAACCTAGTATAAGTGGGCGGTACCACGCCCATTTTCCAAAATTTTAACTGCCATTTAAGAAACATTTGCTGATGGGTCTACATGGATAAATGTATAACGAGAAAAAAACGGGCAGTGAGATTTATAAAACAACGTCCATGTAAAAATATCAATAAAAAATCGAATTAAAAAGCTCAAAATTGTTATGGAACTTTGTTCTTAACTTTTGTACATAGATTGAAGTTTGGACCTATGGTTTTTGATAGATAACGAGCTATTCATTCATAAAAAAAAACAGTAATTTTGAAATAAAAATCACAAGTGACTTCAATTCTCATATAAAAATTGATCGTCAATTTCTTCATGATCCAATGACCGTATCTAAACCAAATTAGTATGGGACCACCCTTGAGGTACCACCTTTCCGATAAAAAGGAATTATCGAAATCTGTTCAAGTAGTCCAAAGTTATGCGGTAACATATATACACAAAAAAAATATTCACACGAATTGATAAACTTCTCCTTTTTTGAAGTCGGTCAAAAGTGCAAAATGTCGCGTCCCTATTTATATTTTCGAAAGTGTATATATACATATGTTAACTGTGCTACAAATTTTGTGATGATACGAGGCAATATTCATTTTAAGTTTAAGTTGTTATAAAAAGGACTCTATAACTAGAAATTGGCAATTTTTTAACCAACATAATAAGACAATATCGAATTATGTGTTTCTGTTTAGGTATATAAATGGAGATATTTTGGGATCGAAACGATTTTTTTTAGCTTTAAAATCTTATTTTGAAGATTTTTTTTTGGAAAATATTAAGATTTTCAGGGCACTTACTCTGGCAACACTGCCCTCAAGTTACTTCCCTTCGCCGATTCCTGTTGCTACTATTTCGGGGAACTCACAGAACATTTTTAAAAAAAAAAGAGCAAAATCCGTCGGGCGCTTTTTTTCTATGGTAACTTTTACTAATTTAAGTATTACACAGGCCAACCAAAATTGGACAAAAATTTGTTTCCTAAAATGTTAAAGCTGTTTTTGATATAGTTTTTTGTACGGATTACGAATCTGGAAGTATAAAGTTTCCATCAGCTTTAGATTTTGAAAAAAACGTGGCCAAATAACAAAAAATTGCGTTTTTTTCAATATTTGAGAAGCTTTAGCAAAAAAAAACAAAAGGTGATAGAACCTTCCACTTGGGCTTAAACTAAAGCTAGAAAGCTCTCGACTACTATCCCTGAAAATACTATTCATGCACCTTGACTTGATGGTCACTTATATGTAGTCATCTGTTGAATAGCAAAAACAGATTTTATCGAAGTTTTTTGTTCAATAAATGACTATAAGTGACCATCACGTCAAGGTGCACGAATGATATTTTCAGAGATAGTAGTCGAGAGTTCTAGCTTTAATTTAAGCCTAAGTGGAAGGTTCTATCACCTTTTATATTATTTACTGGAGCTTCTCAAATATAAAATATATATAAAAACGCGATTTTTTGATACTTTGACCACGTTTTTCTCAAAATCTAAGCAGCTGGAAACTTTATACTTACAGATTCGTAATGAGCACAAAAAAGGCTATCGAAAACAGCTTTAACATTTAAGGGAACAAGATTTTTTCAAATTTTTGTTGGCCTGTGTAATATTTGAATTAGTAAAGTTACCATAGAAAAAAAAGCGCCCGACGGAGTTTGCTCTTTGTTTGCAAAATGTTCAGTGAGGTCCCCCAAAATAGTGGCAACAGGAATCGGCGAAGGTAGGCAACTTGAGGGGTTAAATTGTTTTCAGGGTACCGTATTTTGGCATAATGCCACGCCCTTTTAGACTAATTGAAACTATTTTGTTATTAACCATCCCAGATAGCTGGGCTTTGAAATAAAAAAATCTCTATAAAATTCAGAGCACTCTGTGTGAAAACATAGCTTTCCATAAATCATTAAGGCCGGTGTGGTGAAGTGGTTAGCCGTGCGCGCTACCACTCCGCAGGGCCTGGGTTCGAGGCCAGTTTCCGACCAACCTAAAAAAATAAAACATAAAAAAGTTTTTTTTTTTTTTTGGAACGAGTGTCCGTCATCCCTTGTCAAATTTGGTTTGGAGACAAACCGGTTTGGGCGTTTTGCCATCTTCAGTATCATTTTTCGTTCTCGGTAGCAAACTTTTGAGGCAGCTCATGGATCCAGTCTCGCCCCTAAATTTCATATGGGAACATTCTGCCATCTTGGATTTTATTTTTTTTTGGGTTTTTTTACGATTTGCAAGCTTATTTTGCATTTTTCACAAAAAGTGGTTCGATACAAATTTCTAGAGAATTTAATTTCTTTTATATATTAGGTTAAAATATTTCATTTCCACACCAACCGGTACAGTACGATGGCCAAAATTCTGCAGCACGGATTACAAGGCTTAAGGCCTTAAAATTATCGGATAGACTAATGCTGGATTTCCACTAGGCATTAAATGGCAAATGACAAATTTGGGCATTAAAAATATTCGTGTCATTACGTTAAAAAATTGTCATTATGTTCATTTCCACATGGAATTTTTTTTAAATGGCATACATTTTTTGTCTTCTCATTTCCTAATGGAAATTCAGCTTAACCGTAAATAAGATTTTGCTTTAGAACTTTTGTGCCTCTCGAGAATTCAACACTGAAAAATGAATAGCAGGTTCTTATGTTTTTGAGGTTGCTGATTACGAACCTAGGGCATCATTTTAAAAATTCATAACGGCTAATCCAATATGGCGGCCAAAAAATTAAAATCTATTCGGTCCGCTACAAACATTTCCCTCTGGGGTTCTTGGGGCCGCTTATTACCAATCTGAGGTCAGGATGGAAAAATTCAAAATGGCGGACAGAAATAATTAATTACACTGGCTTACAGCAAAAATGTTCTATTGATGCCACTATCCAATTCCTATGTAGAATTGCTCGGTGAATCCGAAAATCGGGTAAATTTTTTTTCTATGGATACGTTTTCGAGATATTTGCAATTTACCGTTATTCAGCTTAAAGCAAAAATTGATTCCTTTTAATCACGTATATCCTACTAACCAATTTAAAAATCTTAATAAAAAATTCGGCAAATGAAAGCTAATGAGATTCTCCATTTGTATAATTTGTGATCCAGTGTTATTTATTATAATCAATCCGATTCGCTTGAAACGGTTTCCACGGGGGTTTTGGGGTTGGTGGACATCTAAGCGGCGTACAAATAAATTTTCATAGAAGTTGTGGAGAATGAAGTTCTCTAGAACTTTAACGTTTGAATATGCTGTGTATTTTCAACAGAAATTGTTGAAAAATTGCGAAAACCGTGACAATGTAAACATTTTTCTCAGTTTTTGCTAGTTATTTACAATACAATTTTTTTTTTACTGTATATATAAAACTGTGGGGAATTAAATTATCTATAAATTTGTATTGAACCATTTTTTACAAAAAATGCAAACTTAGCTTGCAAATCGCAAAAAAATCAAAAACAAACATAACATCCATGATGGCGGAATGTTCCCGTATGAAATTTAGGGGGAATACTATGGATCCATGATCTGCGTGTCAAATAGAAGTAAACTGCATCAAAGTTCGCTACTACAAATTTTTTTTTCTTCGTGCGAATTTGATCTAATTTTACTGGGCAAGTTTCTATTTAATAGCGGTCGCCCCTCGGCCTCTGAGTATGTGTATGATTTATGAAAGTGCAAGTTTTATGCAGTTAGGCTTGGAAACTTGTTCGTAAGTGCGCATTTTTTAAAGTGCATTGGTTGTTGGAATACATGCATAAAAAGTAAGCTTAGGCCGGGTCCCAACAAGCAATTCTTCGTCATGCGTTTTGTGTAAAAATACAATCAGTTTTGTTGGTAATCAGAACGATTGCTTTTAAGATTGAATGTCAGCTCCTAGACTCTAGCTTTGTCTCAGTTTACAGATTAAAAAGTTGAGCTTAATCCTATTTCATCGGTAAATCAATATCAGTAATTGAATCAATAATTTTAGTAGAATTTATACTTTATTTAAAATTTGCAGCAAACGAATAAAAGTATAAAAACTGAAATCAATATATGACATATTTATTTTTTATACGCTTATATGACAACGGTTTTGTCATTGCGTTAACCCATTTGAAACTAGCAACATTATAAATTAATTTCAAAATAAAAAAATTTTGATTTCAAATCAACAAATAATTGTTTTAGAAATTAAAGAATAAAAAAAAATAGTTTAAAATGCCCGATACTTGCAGAAGCACCCACAACAATGAGGTAGGTATGTTTCGTGTGCCAACAGAAGGGATTGGATGAATGCGTGTGGTGTTAAGCTAACTGGATCATCGAAAGTTTGCGCTCTGCACTTCAAATCGAATGTTATCATTTATCAAGTTATAGTGCCAAGAGAAGACGCCTCGGTCCAGATGCAGTATCATCAAAGATGTTTCATCATATGAGAGGTAATGATCAAAGTGTGGGAATGCTCTCAAATACATTAGTGCAAAGGCATATGAAAATAACATCCAATAACCACAAACGAAGTGCGTCAAACAGATGTGAAGTATCGTATAAAATTTATACTTTCGCCAATTTAGTAATAATAGATGCTCCTGATTGGCAATAATTAATTTTAGAAAGAATCCTTAATCTTAATGTGTATATATATATACACATCTTTTGAGATGGGGACATTCTGCGTACTGGCATATTGTTTCCGAGACAAAGCAGCTGCACTGCCAAGTGCGGTTTCTGTACCTTAGTCAATACTATTTATTTATATGTGTAAATATCAGTAAATAGTTATTCACAAAAAATGTTTTAATGACTAATTTATTTGCTAAAATCCAAAAAACAGGAAATTTCTAGTGCAACTCGCATAAATTCTGAAAAAAAATTTAAAATATTGAAAAACACCCTATCACAGAATTTGGTTGAAGAACGCCCTATCACAGAATTCGGTTCCAAACCAAAACCGAAAGAGGGTTAATGTAAACAAATATACGAATTGTTTACATTTAAATTTTCAAATAAGCGTATTTCAAATATTGATTTCACTTTGTTTATTACATTATGACCTGTATATAATTCCACCATGTGAAAACCCCATAAATAAACAAAGTAAATCAGAAAAACGTACGTAACTTCAAAGTTAGCGCTAAGAAAATTTATAACTGCCGGTATCACCGATTTCCATATAAAATTCAAAAAACTAAAATCATTTTTCACTTAAATTGCTTTCGTGAAATTGGCTATTTTCATAGAGTTAAGGCGCATTACCAGCGTTAACTTGGAAGGATTAGAAAAAACCATTGTCTAATATTTTCCCAACATTGACTCTCAGGATGTCTACAGCTGGATAACAAACCCGTTTCCATGTGACCCGAAAAGTAAACCTACTATGATGACAAATTAAGCTTTTGAAAACCTTCTGGACATCAGTGAAGACAACATTTTGAATATTAAATACTACGAAGGGAGCCAAGAGATTTCTGGATGCAAATATATGCAGAAAACACTGATGTTGGCAAGATTGCAT
>NW_016174465.1:0-10902 GCF_001687245.7 Rhagoletis zephyria
CATTGCCAACTGACAACTTTTTTACTGAATTGGAAAGCGGCAGCGGGGAAAGGCATTAGCTGCGATCCTTGGGCTGACAAGATATGCAACTGTGATAATGGGAATCGAAGCGATATGCGTGGAGGGTGAACGCAGCGGTAGGTGGTTGGCCGCCCCGTCTATCACACGTATGTATGTATGTAGGTGTTGTATAATATAAGCTTAGTTTTGAGAAAAAAGTATCCATTGTTATTATTGTTACCTCCTGGTGACATATGAGCTGTCACTCGGCTAGGTTTTGTTTGAAAATACTTTTCACTTTTTTCTTCCACTTCTTCGTTTTTTGTACTTCGAGCAGCACCTTTTCCATCAATTTCACGCTGTCAACAAGCTGTGCAACAAAATGTGATTTTTAAAAGCAAAAAATCTTAAGTTGCTCCAACACAGAATTGATAGCGATAAAACCGAATGCAATTGCGAAACTTTCGCAATCTTTGTCATATAATTTGCAGAGAGGGAAATGAGAAATGGTTAAAATATTTAACTAGTTTGCAGTTAGCAATTTAGAAAATAAACACTTGAAGGAAGAGAGCAGCGAAATGGTATTCGATATGATTTTTTTAAGAATTGTCTCCAAAAAGAAGCTACGATTCAGGCAGTTGACTGAATTTGGTAACGCTGAAAGCCAGAAAAGCGCTGAATGCTAGAAAAGCTTGTTGTGGACCTGAAAGGCTTGTTGTGGATTTCAGCACTTAATTCAGCGTATAAAACTTACAGCTGAATAAAGCGTCGAACGCCTGAAGAGTTTGTAGTGAAGTGCTGTAGCATGATTTCTGCTTTGTAAGCAAACAATATTTGTGCTGAATACGCTTCAGAAGTAAAAATGTCGCGGTGTTCTAGTTGAATTCCGAAGTTTATATAATTTTCTCTCAAATTAATTGAAAAAAACATGTCTTTAAAGTTGCTGAATAAGTTTTCGATCGCTGAATTGCGAATTTTATAACAAATCACTTGAAATCGTTACAATATTTGTACATAAATTCTTGCGAAATATTACTAGGAAGAACTTATGTGATATACTGAGTTGCATTAGGCTGTGTTGACTTTTTAACCAAGTGGTTCGGACACAACAGAGATTAAGGCTGCCAAATGATTCGTGGCTATGATAAGCTGAGTTTTTTAAATAATCCCTTAAGCTCCATTTTGAATACACTTATTTTAAGATAAGGGCCTTATAAATAATAGCTGAATTCGAAATAAAACACTAAACGACTATTAAATAGTTATTCAGAAAGTTGCAAGAAGTGCAGAATGTAAGCAATAAAGAAGTATGCTGAATATGCTATAAAAGGCAGAGAAATTAATTAAACAAGAGCTGAACTGAGATTTCAGCACAAACTCCCTGAAAGCGTTATAACATCTTTACTTTATTCCTTGCGGAATATTACTACAGAGAGCTGATGCAAAGATAATACCTGCATATACTTATTGTAGTACAAATAAAAAAACGCGCTGAATTGTCTTGAGACTTGTCATAAAATATAATTGTTGAGAAAGGGGTTTGAAAACTAGGGATGTTAGGCTGCTGAATGAGTTTTTAGTGCGCTGAATTGGTTTGGTTTTGAATAGCACTTTGACTAACACCTGCCGTTCTAAATTTTTTAGAGGACCTTCTAAAGAAATATTAAATAGTTTTTGAACCTCCTAATCGTAAAATAAGCTAGCTGAAATATGAATACACTAGCTGAATTGAAATCTCACCGAAAAAATACTTAAAAAATGTAGATAATTCTTTTGCTGAATTATAACTGAAAGCGCTGAATAGCATTTAAATCGAAAAATTTTTAAATCTGAAGCTGTTTTGCGATGCGTGCGTGATTAGAAGCAATTATACTGTATAATTTTCCGTCAACAAATGTAAAAAAAATGCATATACATACGTACCCATTCTCACCTCTAATTAGCGCAACTGAACTCTTAACCCCACTTTGCATTTAATGCGCCAAAAAATCAGTTGCATAAATCATATAAAGCTCGCAGCCAACTTGCCACGGCATCGGCAACTATTTACACGCACTGTGCATAATTGATAAATGCGGTAATTTTCAGTTGTCAGCGTATCAAATAGCAGTTCCAAAACATTCAACGCTTCATCAGCACACCATCAGCATTGCCAAAAACAACAAACTGGTTTGCCGGCTGTAGCGGAACGTAATGCAACGCAGCAGCTTTACGAATTGATGGCGTGCAAATTATGAAGCCACTCACAATTGGCTGTAAATAATCATAGCCAGCGCCGCTAAAATATGATTAACGGCTATAGCGGCAGCGATGGAATGGTGATGTGAAGTGCTGAGAGTAGTTTCTGGCAAAAGCAAAAACTAAAACAAAACTTGCGAAGTATGCACTAAGTATGATTTTGTTGGCATTAACGGCAGCAAACGGTTAAAAAAGCAACAGCAAAGTATGTATTGAGTATGAATCTAACTCGATTTACGGCGAATCAAAAGGAAGAAAAAATATCCATAGATACGCTGCCATAATACTTATGCATGCCACTCATGGTCATTATCAAACAGAGTTGCCAAGTGTCATAAGTTTTTTGTTTTATTTGTTGGATTACACAAAGCTGAGTGACATAATTAATATCGCTTTATCAGCACTTAAAAATTACACTAAAGTAAATAAAAATTATATAAGAAACCTTAGTTTTGAAGTGAAAATTCGTATTCATAGTCAAATTAAAGTCGACACTTAAGTCAGTTGCAGCTTTTTGACAAAAATTTCAATGCAATGTCTTTGAAAAACGCTGACACTAACTTTAGAATCGGCTTTATTTCGACTGTGAATATGCCCTAATGTTCCAAACACCAAAATTTCATCTCTTCAATAAATTTCCGCATACCATTTTGAGTTTTTATTTCTTTTCAAATAATGCAACACACTAAATAAATGCTCGGGCCGCGCTGAATTGCGCTGAATATATAAATTTTCCAATACTATGTTCGAAATTTTTGTCACAAAATATTCTATAAGCATAAAAAACCCTTAGCTGAATTTACTTAAACATCGCTGAATTTAATCTTACACACACCTTTTTTTTTCTCTCTGAAAATTGGTGAATGAAATTTTAATTAAATTCTCTTCGTTAATATGTATTCAAATTCGTAATTACAAAATTTTATATTGCAGCGCCCGGTCTTTACTTTTAAGTCTAGCAACATTGACCCAGAAAACAAAAATACGACTGTTTCTTCACAAACACGCGAAAAACTTGCGCTGAATTATGTTTGTTTGCAGCTGAATAAGTTTTTTTTATTATTTTATATGAATTTCCCATTAACTCTTTTATTAAAATTACTTAGAAAAAGGATAAAAATGATATTGTGCTTGCTTATGAAAGCGCTGGATGATTATTATGAGAATAGGTATGCAGCTTACAAGTCAATTTTCTAAACTTAATTATTATTAATTTTTTAATTCCGCTTGGCTTTAATTGAGCTGAATAAAAGCTGACTAATTTTCATAATATTTTTATGGAGCCGCTAGTACTTTTTTTTAACCCTTAGCTTTACACTTGAAGTTTGACTTTGTTAACTATACCATATGAATGTATACACTGAGATTAATATTTTAAATTTCAATTGGAAAACGCAGTTTATAGCTAAAAGTAGGAAGCTGACTTTGTTATAACGCAGCGGAATTGCTCTCATGTTCGCCAGAGAGTATTAATACATATATCTATTTGGCTCGACTTTGGTTGAGCTGAATAATTTCCATGACGTTATTATGTAACTTCTATTGTTGTTTAAGCCTTGTGTAATTGTGCACATACAATCCAGAGCTTTGTAATGAGTAATTAACTAGTTTGACTTTTGATTAGTTTGTTTTTTCGTTAAGTTATATATATAAAACGCGGTAATATTGCAATTCAGCGCGCCAGAAACGAAAGACTTTTGTACTTGTTAGGTCACTTGAAGCCAAAATTTTAGTACTGAATTAACACTAATGCTGCTGAATTGCATTTTCTAGCTGAAAATGTAGTGCTGAATTTGTGCCAACGTGGCTGAATTACTTTCTCGAGTATCTTTGCAAAGCTTAGCACGCTTTAAATTCGATTTATTTGAACATAAGTATGCTATGGTGCATCGAATTAGATAGAAATTTCCATATAAAAATTTAACTTATTTTCAACACCTTGGCAACTCTACTAATACAGTGTCTAATGCATGCACTATTGTGTACCATAGTTTGCATCTGTATTGCCCGTTGAATTATTCCTGATTTTCACGCCTACTTGCGTTCACTGCATGCAGATTGCCTGCCTCACTTACTGTCTTATTCTCCATCGCAACAGCAATAAAGAATATCTACGCTACTTTGTATTTAAAAGGAATTTCTTGATTGCTTAGGAGTGCCCTCGGCTACTACTTATATATCTGTATATCGTAACATTTAAGCTGAACTTGTGCAAGATAATGCTACTCAATGGTCTGTTTGAAGCGTGAAAATGAGGTACATAAATCGTTTTTAAGTACATACATATGTATGTATGTAAGTAGATAGTATAAAAGTAGATATTGGGAAGGATGCGATTTATTTAATATGTATGAAGGTGTGGTTTAAGAAAAGTGTAAGTAAAAGGGATTTAATATAATGTAAATTTGTGTATTGCAAAATCTAAACTAATTTAATTTTGGTGTCATAAGACTATCTTAAATTATTAAAAATTATACAATAATATCAAACAGATCCATCCGTAACGTATCGATCCCAACTCAGCTATGTACATATGTATATACTTTCCCTGGCTACCATCGATTACCATTTTCAAAACGAAATGCGTTGTTATCAGTATTACTCGGCAATTCAATTCAATTACATTTATCTACCACTTTGTGTTCGCAAATTGCAGTTTCAAGTAAAACGTAAAATTAAGTCCTTTAATTATATAAAATATACTTATCTTTTTTTGCGATTTTGCGGTCCCTCATCTACTCTCTTATTTACAAGCCAACGCGGCTAGCGGGTGTAGTGAGAGTGAATACGAGTGCGAGCGTATTTAACAAGGGTTTGAGTTGAGGTCAATTGCTGGGAAAACCTGCAGCTGTTTGGATTAAACGGCGTTTTAAATATTATTAAACGTAAGTACACACACACACACGCAAAATCTTACTTTATATTAGTGTGAGTGTGTATATGCCGGCATCTACCCTACAAGACAGCTGAGTATCATATGAGTACTCATATTATCATTATCCCTAATCACAAAAGTGCTTATCAAAGTCCTCATTTTCGTTCAGGCCATGGGAAAAAATTGAGTACTTTCCCCTCAATGTTGTCATCAGAAAGTCCTCAGTACTAATAGTCAAACTACTCATTTATGCCGTACTACAAAAACAAAAGTGTAAATGTGTGAGAATTTTTGCCTAAAGTGCTCAGCAATGTCTTGTAGGGTAGTTTGGTCTTTATTTGTATAGACACGTTTTACAAATCCATATATTATGCGCATATTAAGAGCACACTCACATTCGAATACATACATACACATATTACATACTTATCTACATTGCTTTGCGTTTTTTTGCACTCCCGTGGATGTGCGTATTTGTGCTGCGTGTGTGTGAGTAAATGTCTTTCAAATAGCTGCCGGCTATTTTACTTTGCAATTATCCTTATTATTAGTTCCGTAAAGAGGAAATTAAATATGGAAATAAAAAAAATTAAATTCCAGTGAAAGGGACTAAATTAAAGTAAAATTATTACGCAATTTAAAACTTTAGTGCCTTTTACATATATAAAGTTAATCACATTTGGATCTGTATACATATATTTGGGGTTTGGCTGACCGATATTTAAAGTTTATAAAGTACGATCGTGCCCAATTGATCCCAGGTATCCCAGGGATCAATTGGGCACGATCGTACTTGGCTATGAGCCCAGACAGGAAGTTGCCGGAGAAGCCCGGCATAAAGGCATTAGCGGCCATTTAGTATTGCAGGAGAACAATTCGTAGAGATGGGGCCTCTCTTCTTAAGTTATATCCTACCTCTATGATGCCCTAGCTAACCGCATACCGTTCCATAAGCTCCTTGTCTGGTTTAATGCGCTGGAGAAAACTACGCTCATTAGGAAGTTGGAGAGGGTGCAATAGACCGCTTTGACTTGAATCAGCGGCAACGTCGCTGCAGCAAGAACTTTAACTACTAGCGTAGACCACTGCGGGGCTTAACTAGCACCGAACTGTTCGTTCCCTTCTCACGTCGTGTCCAGGGTTGCCGTTTTGGGCTTTTCCTACCAAAATTGGTAGGTTTTTTCTTGTTTATAGGATAGTAGGACGCTTAAAATTTTGGTAGGTTTCTTTGCTCACAAAACAGAAAATATCTCTGGCTTGTTGTAGTGCGTCACTTTGTCAGCACTGTGAGCAGGCTTGTCATCAGAGGATCTTTTCAGCCTTACAATATTTCAGCTCTTAGGTCTGGTGAGTGTTTTGACAGGCCATACTTCAGTTAGAAATCATGGACGTGGAATTTGAACGCTTTTTCCTAAGATGCCCAGTTTTTACAGGCTGCCGTTGAATATATATGCAAATGTATAAAAAACGACTGACGGTTATGATCAAATCTAACTTAATCTGAGGGCTTTTATTAATATAAAAAATTAAGTGATATTTGAAAATTTTAGTTTTATTTCTAACCACATTTTACTTAAAGAAAGGGCCTTAGTAAAGTTTTTGGGTAGTAATTAAATAGGAACATATCTTCCGAAAAAAATTATAATATTACGAAGCCTAAGGTCGAGGCCACACAATGAGCGGCAAAGTGGCGAGCGGCTGAGCGGCGCCATACAAAAATGCTGCTCAGCCGCTCAGAAATGCCGCTCAGTGCATGACCACTTCAATAGCATTTCATATGTTTAATTTTAAGCTGCTCAGCCGCTCGCCGCTTTGCCGCTCATTGCGTGGCCTCGGCCTTATGGCTTTTTTGTAAATATATATATATATATATATATATATATATATATATATATATATAGATTGGCGCTTACACATATGTGANAGGGACCTACAGTTTTACGCCGACTCCGAACGGCGATTGTATTTTTTTTATGAGAAGCTGTTTTTCATGGCAGAAATACAATCGGAGGTTTGCCATTGCCTGCCGACGGACGACCGCTGTTAAGAAAAAAACCTTTTTTCTATATTTTTTGCGATGTTGCTTTGACCAGGGTTTGAACCCGGGTCCTAAGGAGTGGAAGCGCGCACTGCTTACCACTACACCACAGCGGCCGACGTAAAAGTGATGCTTTGTAAAAGTGATGCTTTACATTGACGGTTCTTTTTAATAACGATTTGCGCTGCAATACGGCAAATGAAATCTATTAAAATTCTACATATGTAAATCACATGTACACCACTTTTCGAAAGGACTTATAGTTTCTGATAAAATAATTAATCATTCCAGTTTTTTTTTTTTTTTTTTTTAATGAAAAAAATCAAACTTTAACAGAAGAAAAATTTTAAAAACAACAGGTTCTGGACCAAATTTTTGCACCTGCCTGTTCTAGTACAAAAAAAAAAATCAAATTACTACTGAAGAAAATCGAAGGATAAATAAAGAAATAATAGTGATCAAATGAAAATGCGCAACGATTTTTTGTATGAAATGTGATATATATATGGTTTTATTAGCTTTCATTTTCCGTATTTCATATTAAGATTGCTAAATTGGTTCGTAAGATATACGTGGAACCAATTTTTGTTTTACGCTGAATAACGGTTTCGGAATCACCGTGCAATTCTACATTCAGCGAATTTTTTACAATACCGGCAATTATTTTTTTATTATTTATTTTTCGCAATTTTTTTTTTTATATGGTTAGTTCTACAACAAAAAAAAACCTAAATCAGAGTGCCAAACCTTTTGCAAAATTAAAGAAAATTCCGTAAAATTTCATTCAAATATTGCACTTTTTATTTACACTCTAGTGANTTTTTTTTTTTTATATGGTTAGTTCTACAACAAAAAAAAACCTAAATCAGAGTGCCAAACCTTTTGCAAAATTAAAGAAAATTCCGTAAAATTTCATTCAAATATTGCACTTTTTATTTACACTCTAGTGAAAAAAGTTTAGTACGCTGTACCCATTGATTTTTAGCATTTTTTTTTTTTTGCTGAAGGTTTCGCTCATTTTCTCCATATAAAACAATGTTCGATAATTTTTTATAAGGAAAAAATGTGCGACACCTTAAACAAAAAAAAAATCAAAAATCAATGGTAAGTCCTAGTTTCCTCATACTTGCACTTTATTGTACTAAAATTGAATGAACTAAAAAACTGCATACTCAACTTTTTTCTAGAGAGCGTAAATAAAAAGTGCAATATTTGAATGAAATATTGCAGAATTTATTTAATTTCGCTCAAGGTTTAGAACTCTGATTTTTGGGGTTTTTGATGTAGAATTAACCATGTTTTTATAAAAAACTAGCGAAAACTAAAACAAACTAAAATTTGTAGTCCAGTGTTATCGTTTACTGCTGTTATCCAACCATTTAATTGTGAAACCGGAAAATGTCCCTTAAAAAAATGTCCATGTCAATAAAAAGTATTTTTTTAATCCTGCTTCAACTTTTCTGGGACATTTTATCCCTTTAGCTGCCATTTTTAATAGATAGACATCAACATCTGCACAATAAGGAGTTAAAAAGCTAAAATTTTATACTAACTTATTCTACAAATGTTACTGTAGGGCTTTGAAAACAAGAATTAAGTTTATAGCAAATTTACACAAAAATTTACTTCTATTTTAATAAAATTTTAGATCAGAAAGTGAACAATTCAACCCACTGGTAAAAAAAAAAAAAAAATATAATGACGTATAATGAATTTACCTTAGGATTAGAATGTCCCATATGGGTACTACCGCTTGATTATATTTTGGTTAAGACCTTAAAATGTCTGTGTAATAAGTTTAATAAAATAAAGATTTCGAAAGAGAAATACTCATAGACTTACCACTTAAATTAAAAAGTCGTGACTGCTCGTAGTTTAATCGACTTACATATCTGAAAATACAGAAAAAAGCAAAGCAGGAAAAATATAGCAAATATTATAACAACAAGTGATATTTGTATCATAAAAAGAATATTGCGTTTGAGGTGAAAAATATTATAAATATTAACAGCAGTCAAAAGGGCCAACAATTTTATAGCCGCTTACATAAATAACAATGATAAAACCGAAAAAAGCCGACAGCAAACAAAGAAAAGATGCGTGAAAACTGCTACAAAAAAGGTTATTCGCAACAACAAGCTTTCCAAAGAAGAAAAGAAAATAAAAAATTTTATAGCAGTTTAACAAAGCAATGGCGAAGTGTGGGATAAGCATAACTAGTGTACCCACACCCAAACCATAACTAAAAAAGGCCACAAAAGAAAATTTGGCATGGCTGTGAAAAAATTTTAAGCAGCACATTGGGGGCTAAGTAAACTGCTATACAAGAATGCATAAAAATTGCATTAAAATTTATGATTGTGTCTAAAGTAAAGCATTTTATTATCGGTTTTAAATTGGTGACAGCTAAGAAACATTCGTACGTCAAAAAACGATAATAGAAATGCTTAACTTTAGACATAGCTTTGTTTTTAATCCAACCCTTAAATATAAAGTGAGCTTTAAAGTTACTTCAGAAAACGGCCCTTATTCCAAAAACTCATTAAAATTATGTCTTTAGAAAAAACAAACTTTAGTTTAGCAGAGATTGATAAAGACAAGAAAGCAACTCAAGTTGAATGCCAAATAATCAGGGTCCGCAACGGTCATGATCTTTATGTCATAATATTCCCTTAAAATTGGATTTCTATTTTTCTGATCAAATTTTACCGGTATCTTATGATTTTTATTTTTCGATCAAGAAAATTTTGTATATTTGGATTTTTATTTTTTCGACCAATTTTAGATCGCTATTTTTGATTTTCTGTTTTGTCGTGTTATAACCGTTATTTTCTAATTAATTTTTTTTTTTTTTTATCATAAAATGTCTCTTGTCATGAAAAAAGTGGCTTCCATCATAACGGCTAAAAAGTATTAAACAAATCCAAAATAACATTATTTTTTGCCGAAAAAATAAAATCACCGAATAACTATTAAATTAAAAAAAAAATAAGTAAAAATCCTAATTTAACAATTTTGCAATTATCAAGAAATGAAAATTTTAATACTTAACGGTTACTCTCGATTCTCGCAAATTATACTGCCCACAAATTGAAGAATATTTATCACGAATTATATGCAAATTTAATCACATTTGTACATAAATGGGCAGGCATATATTTAGGTGCATATGTACATAGGTACGTACGTATGTATGTAATTAAATTTTCACATTTAGCCAGACACAAAATCCTTTGAGCATTTTCGAACACATTTTGGAAAACATCTAAGTAATTTTAATCATTCTTGAAAGCTATGTACATACATACATACATATGTACATACCTTTATACACTGCCACAAGAAGCATAAAACATCGTGTGCAGGCCTACAAATATACACACATAAACTGTTGTTTGCAATTTGTTTCCGTTATTGCCGACAACTAGACTTTGCAATAATCAATTGATAGACTCAACAACAAAAATCGGCAGGAATGCAATAAAAATGCAATGGAGAATTTGCAAAGGCAGCAGGGAATAAATAGACAAATTTGTAGGTGTGTGTGCTGCTGCAAAAATATTTGCAAGTAAAAATAGGAGGAGTCTAATCGTTGGTGAGCTATGGCTGAATAGACATTCTGATGATATGCATATATACATGCATTAGACTGGGTCGCGAAGAAAAGTTTGCAATTGCCTGCCCCCTTAATTTGAAGCCTTACCTTACAAGTAACGGGTGATTTTTTTGAGGTTAGGATTTTCATGCATTA
>NW_016174466.1:0-10901 GCF_001687245.7 Rhagoletis zephyria
TCAAAATTGATATTTACAATAATTTACGGACGAAAAATAAGAATATTATAAATTTTTGGAAAATGGGCGTAGCCACGCCCACTTATGGTTACATGTGTATATCTTGGTAACCGCTGCACCAATTTCTTCCAAACTTGGCACAGTTGTTGACCTTGATACAGCATACTAAATGGCCGAAAATTTAAAAAATCGGACAATAACCCAACGCCCACATCCCATATAACGGTAATTTTCGGAAATACGAAAACTGCGATATTTTAGTAACTACTGAAGATTATTCACTCAAAATTGATATTTACAACAATTTTTAGACGAAAAATAAGAATATTAAAAAAGTTTTTGAAAATGGGCGTAGCCACGCCCACTTATGGTTACATGTGTATAGCTTGGTAACCGCTGCACCAATTTCTTCCAAACTTGGCACAGTTGTTGGCCTTGGTACAGCATACTAACTGGCCGAAAATTTAAAAAATCGGACAATAACCACGCTAACATCCCATATAACTACTGTGACCATCCGTTCTGTTTTTTGCAGGACCGTACTGTTTTTCAAAGGTCGGTCCTGCGTAGTTTTTCAAATCTGAAAAACCTGAAAATGTACTGATTTTTCCCAAGTGTCCTGCATTTGTCCCGCATTTTATTCGGTATTTTAAAATTATCGGACAATGGATGGATTTTCTCAAAAAAGTGATTTTTGGTTCTTTTCGTAGCTTTTCTTCAATATCTCATGAAAAAATCTCCCAATCAACGTAAGCGACTTACAGCTCGAAGGCTATGGATGTGCCTCTTACCAAAATATATAACTTGTTGCGACTTCAATGAAAATTATCATTACCATTTGCATTTTGTCGTCAAAGTCGAAAAAAGTTAGATTTTCAATCAAATACGCAGTTTCATTTGAATATTTTTTTTCATCATTTTAAAAATTCGATAAAGAAGATATATCACTACAATAAATTTTGAGCCAAAGATAATGAAAATCGGATTAGAAATGTAGATGCTACGGAGCGCAATCTGCACAAATTATATATTTTTGAAAAGGGCACTTTGTAACTCGTCGTCTACGTCGATTCATGACGTCGATTTTTGACAAATAACTGCGAAAAGTACCAAAAAAACAAAAAAAAAAATTGTATTGTTTTCGTTTTGAACGACTCAAAATTTGCCTATAAAATAATATTTTAAAGATTTTCACTTTTCGTGTAAGCTATTGTAATTATAATATGTTTTACTATACTTTTATAAATATTCATGTAAAAAAAGATTAATATCGATGAAAAAACGTGATTAATTTTTAAGGTTTAAAATGTATTAATAAATTAGAATCATAAATACTCTTTTGATATTTTTATACTACGTTAATATATGTAGGCATATTTTTGAAAAATTGTCCTTCATTTTGAATCCATATTTATGGTCACTGTACATATAACGGTAATTTAGAGAAATACAAAATCTTCGATAAATCAGTAAATATTAAAGCTAATTTATTCAAAATTGATGCTTGCAACAATTCTTTACCAAGAAATACGTTTATGGTAAAATTTTGGAAAATAGGGCGTGGCACCGCCCACTTATGATCACATATATGTATATCGGTAACCGTTCTACCAATTTGTACCAAACTCGGTATTTTTATTGTGCTTGCCACATAAAAGCAAAACGTTGAAAATTATTGAAATCGGACTAAAATTACGGCCGCTTTTCATATAACGGCAAATTTCAGAAATGCTTGAAACTTCAAAATTTAAGGACTCTAATTTACTCAAAATTGATACACCCCGGCTTACCATCTAGCGGTAGGTTTCGGAAAGGTGAAAAACATATATTTAATACTTGCGCCGGGTATTTAATGTTCGGCTCCACCCGAACTTAGACTTTCTTACTTGTTTTTTTTTGTAACTAACCGGCCTTAGCACAAATGCAAAAATTTGGCACCGAACCTGTGATTTTTTTAATTCTTCTTCTGTTAAAGTTTAATTTTTTTTAATTTTTTTATTAAAGAATAAAAAAAAAACTGGAATGATTAATTAGTTTGTCAGAACCTATCAGTCCTATCGGAGAGTAATGTATATATGGTTTATGGAGAATTTTATTAGCTTTGATTTTATGATTGTTAAATTGGTTCGTAAGATATACGTGATTAAGTGGAACCATTTTTACCTTCCTTTTATTAGCTCGGGATGTAAATATGTAATATTGATGCGCCTAACAGATGCAGAGATTTCTATTCTCAAGTTACATACCTGATGATAGTACGAATGGCAATTATAATAGGTAGGTTTTAGTTTTTTAACCTATAATTTTTTTCTTTAAAGCTGAATAAGGCACTCCGCACATTAAGCGCATACTCAATAGTGTTATCGTTTCGGTATACTAAACTATAAAGCTTTTATGCCGAACACATATATTTCAATGAAGCTCTGTACATTACGATTAAAAATCATGTTTTCCCCTAATCATCAATAAGCTTCATCAATCGAAGCGCCCAACATTGTAAGACGCTTGCAGTTTTGAAATCGTCATTTGTTTTGTTTGTTTTTTGTGTTGGAAATAAAAATTATTTGTCAATTCAACAGAAAATAATTGAAAATGGATGATTTCGTGCTAAAAGTCGTGCAAATTGTATTAAACGACATGCAATATTTCGGAGCAGAAATATTTGCGGAAGTGAGTAGTTGCAAAAGAACGGCCAGAAAATTTGTTATGTGTAGAAAGTGTTTATTAGCTGGTGACTTACAGTCAGTCAATAAAGTTTAGGTACAGCGATTTTTTTAAATATTTTATTTTTCGATAATTTTGTATAAAAATATGGTTAATTCTACAACAAAAAACCCAAAAATCAGAGTTCCAAACCTTGTGCAAAATTAAAGGAAATTCTGCAAAATTTCATTCAAATATTGCACCTTTTATTTACGATCTCTAGAAAAAAGCTGACTATGCAGTATAACAAAGTGCAAGTTTGAGGTAGCTAGGAATTACATTTGATTTTTAGCATTTTTTTTTGTTGAAGGTGTCGCTCATTTTCTCCATATAAAATAATGTTTGATAATTTTTTTATATGGAAAAAATGTGCAACACCTTCAACAAAAAAAATTTCACAAAAATCAATGGTAAGCCCTAGCTTCCTCATAATTGCACTTTATTATACTAAAATTAAATGGGCTAAAAAATGCATACTCAACTTTTTTCTAGAGAGCGTAAATAAAGAGTGCAATATCTGAATGAAATTTTGCAGAATTTTCTTTAATTTTGCGCAAGGTTTAGAACTTTGATTTTGGGCTTTTGACCGTGTTGTAAAAAATTCGCCGTACCTAAACTTTATTGACTGACTGTATGCAGGGCGTGCAAGTGTGCAGAAGTCGGGTCCTCATGCATTCGTTTCGGTATGACGAAACTATTACTCTACTTTGATTAGGAGCGTAATGTGCCGAGTACCTAACGGTAACTTGCCAATATCTCGAAAACGTATCCATAGGCAAATATTTAACTCGATTTTCGGAATCTCCGAGCAATTCTACATATAAATTGGATAGTGGCGCCAGGAGAACAAAAACCAAACTAAAATTTGTGATCGAGTCTTATCTAAAGAAATTTCGTCTTTATAATTAGCTTTCAGCAATCGACATGTCAAGGGCCAAAAAAAAATTAATTTTTTCCTTAAGGAAGCATCGCTATGGTCCGATGTGCTTAAAATTTGGCACGTACGAAGCTTACTGCCTGGATTATCGTATATGATACTTTTTTTCTGATAGGTGAACCATATACCGGAGTGCAATGAGGTATAGTCATTGCGCTGGGTATGCAGTTACAGTTGCATGGCTATACTCAAACCCGACTCTTGCGTCCTCGTTTGCGCACTCTGGGCAACGTGAGCAACCCATGTGCGAGATGCGGTAACAAATCCGAGTGGAGCCTTGGGTCACGGCAGAAAGAGAGGGAGCTTCGGTGGGGCCACTCTGACTTATTCGGTTTAAGGGCTCACTGAAGTCTGCAGCGTCTGTTCACCAGTAGGTGCGGCTGCAAGCGGGTGTCTGCTTGGAGCAAGCGGCTCGCTATATAAACGTGTATTTGGTTGCGAAACCACCCCCGTCCCAGCAATGGGTTGTGCGCTGGGCTTGGGACCCGCCACGTAAAAACCACTTCCAGTGAAGAAGCAAGGCAAAGCCTCGGATGAGACCCCCCCTTATGATGACGACCACGGCAAACGTTTAAAGGACTACGATTTGAGGGCATGCACCTGGAATGTCCGGACCCTTAATGGGGAAGGTGCCTCTGCCCGGCTGGTTGATGTCCTCGTAAGGACAAAAGCTGACATCACCGCCATCCAAGAAATGCGTTGGACGGGGCAAGGCAAACAATGTCTGGGGCCTTGCGACGTCTACTACAGCTGCCATGTAAAGGAGCGCAAATTCGGAGTTGGATTTGTGGTGGGAGAGAGACTCCGTCGCCGAGTACTGTCGTTCACCCCGGTGGACGAGCGTCTAGCCACAATCCGCATCAAAGCGAGATTCTTCAACATCTCGCTCATCTGCGCCCATGCCCCGACGGAAGAGAAGGATGAGGCATCCAAGGATCTCTTCTATGAGCGCTTGGAGCGCACGTACGAGCGCTGCCCCCGTCATGATATCAAAATCGTGCTTGGCGACTTCAATGCCAGGGTGGGCAAGGAAGGGATCTTTGGAACCACCGTCGGAAAATTCAGCCTCCACGACGAAACGTCCGACAACGGATTGAGGCTGATCGACTTCGCCGGGGCCCGAAACATGGTAGTATGCAGTACTAGGTTCAAGCATAAAAAGATCCATCAAGCTACGTGGCTGTCTCCGGATCGAAAAACGAGAAACCAAATCGATCATGTTGTGATAGACGGAAGGCACGCTTCCAGTGTTTTAGACGTACGCACACTCCGAGGCCCAAACATCGACTCGGACCACTATCTTGTTGCAGCCAAGATACGCACCCGCCTCTGTGCAGCAAAAAATGTGCGCCCAAATATGCAAGGAAAGCTTAACGTCGAAAAGCTGCAATCACAACAGACAGCCAGCGCTTTCGCTACTCGACTCTCACACCTGCTCTCAGAGAGCACTCTTCAACAAACCGACATATGCGAGCAGTGGAACCACATTTCCCGCTCATTAAGTACCGCCGCCGAAGAAGTAGTCGGATTTCAGCGAGCCCGAAAGAACAACTGGTACGATGAGGAGTGTCAGGAAGCTGCAGAGAAAAAAGATGCCGCCTACAGGGCCACGCTGCGATCGGGCGCAACGCGCGCTATGTGGGACCGCTATAGGGATCTGAAGAGGGAAGCGAGACGTATTTGCCGCAACAAGAAGAGAGAGGCAGAAATACGTGAGTGCGAAGAGCTTGAAATGCTGGCCGACAGGAGGAATGCCCGAAAATTTTACCAGAGAGTTAGGCGACTTACGGAAGGTTTAAAGACCGGGGCGCACTCCTGTAAGAACAATAATGGCGACCTAGTAACTGATGTCCAGAGCGTACTTAAATTATGGAGGGAACACTTTTCCGCCCTACTAAATGGAAGCAGCACGGAAAGTTGTGGAGAAGAAGAACCCGAGCCCGCAGTCGATGATGACGGAGTCGACGTTCCACCGCCTGACTATGACGAGGTACGTATAGCAATAACGCGGCTGAAAAACAACAAAGCCGCTGGAGCTGACAGCCTGCCAGCTGAGCTATTCAAGTACGGCGGCGAGGAGTTGATAAGGTGCATGCATCAACTCTTGTGCAGAATATGGTCAGATGAACGCATGCCCGACGACTGGAATTTAAGTGTGCTCTGCCCAATCCACAAGAAAGGTGACCCCGCCATTCGCGCCAACTACCGCGGGATCAGCCTTCTAAGCATAGGTTACAAGGTCTTATCGAGCGTATTGTGTGAAAGACTGAAGCCCACCGTCAATGAACTGATTGGGCCTTATCAGTGGGGCTTTAGACCTGGCAAATCCACCATAGACCAGGTATTCACAATACGCCAAATCTTGGAAAAGACCCGCGAGAAAAGGATCGACACTCACCACCTATTTGTCGACTTTAAAGCCGCTTTTGACAGCACTAAAAGGAGTTGCCTATACGCCGCTATGTCTGAATTTGGCATCCCCTCAAAACTCATACGGCTGTGTAAAATGACGTTGAGCAATACCACCAGCTCCGTCAGAATTGGAAAAGACCTCTCCGAGCCGTTCGCCACAAAACGGGGTTTCAGACAGGGCGACTCCCTTTCATGTGACTTCTTTAATCTGATGTTGGAGAAGATAATAAGAGCTGCAGAACTGAACCGCTCAGGAACAATTTACTACAAGAGCGTGCAATTGCTGGCTTATGCCGATGACATCGACATCATCGGTAACAAAAACCGCGAAGTCTGTTCTGCCTTTTCCAAGTTGGATAGGGAAGCAAAGCGAATGGGTCTGGTGGTAAACGAGGACAAGACGAAGTATCTCCTGTCATCAAACAAACAGTCAGCACATTCGCGCCTTGGCACCCACGTCACTGTTGACAGTTACAATTTCGAGAAAGTAGAGAATTTCGTTTACTTGGGAACCAGCATTAACACCGATAATAATGTCAGCATTGAAATCCAACGTAGAATCACTCTTGCCAACAAGTGCTACTTTGGACTGAGTAGGCAATTCAGGAGTAAAGTCCTCTCTCGACGTACGAAAACCACGCTCTATAAGTCACTCATCATGCCCGTGCTGTTTTATGGCGCAGAAGCATGGACAATGACAACATCCGATGAGGCGGCTCTTGGGGTGTTTGAGAGAAAGATTTGGCGGAAGATTTACGGTCCTTTACGCGTTGGCGACGGCGAGTACCGCAGACGATGGAACGATGAGCTGTATGAGCTTTACAACGATATGGGCATAGTGCAGCGAATTAAAATACAGCGGCTCCGCTGGCTTGGTCATGTCGTTCGAATGGACACTGACGCTCCAGCTCTGAAAGTATTCAACTCGGAAACCGAATCGGTCGGGAACGATGGAATTTCCGGTTAAACTATTTTGCGGGAGATGACGGCTCCTCAATTACGCTTATGGATGAAGAGCTACAGCGAAATCTACGACTCCAAGCCACCAAACGACCACTTTGTCTGCGATGGACTGGAAACACGCATCGCTACGAAGATGAATCAGTGGTCGCCGATATTCTTATATCCTCACCAGGTGGAAAGCACTTCACCCTAAAAGACGTGGTCTAAACCACAGTGCCTTAACCTCGACAACCAAAATCCGAACTGGAACGTTGTTGGAACCCATCGCCGAGAAAACGCGTTTCGGTGTGACTGTTAAAGGGCAGTTGTCAAAAGAAGAAGTTATTCCTGAGGACCATGTTTTTCACATATGCGACTGCACAAATTCCGCTTCCGTTGTTTATATAATTTAGGCGTTACCGCTAAACCCGTAGCAAATTTTTCGTTTTCAAACCAGCCTGCTTTGGAAGTACCTAGCAAAGTCACTCCCCGATAGCTTACCCATGGCTAAACGCAGAGCGCAATGTTTGCGCTCCAAGATGCTTCGAGACTCCCAATTGTCTGAAGTTGCAGGCAAAAGTCGCACACTATTTAGAAAAAGGTTACATAAGAAGGTTATTGCCCAATGAAGTAGAGGCTGAAAATTGCTGGTATTTACCGATATTTCCAGTAAGGAACCCAAACAAGCCTAATAAAGTGCGCTTAGTCTGGGATGCAGCTACTAAAGTCAATGGCATCTCGCTAAACTCTTTACTTTTGAAAGGCCCCGACCAACTTACGTCACTTCCCTCAATATTGTGCCGATTCCGTCAGCGGAGGATTGCTGTTGGCGGTGACATCATTGAGATGTACCACCAAGTGCTGATTAGACCAGAGGACCAAAATTACCAGCGTTTCTTATGGTATGAACCGGGCGCTCAGCAACCTTCGGCGTACGTCATGACCGTTATGACGTTCGGCGCAACTTGCTCCCCTAGCTGTGCACAATATGTAAAAAATAAAAATGTTGAGGAGTTTAGCAGTCATTATCCTCAAGCTGCGCAGTGCATCATAAATAACCACTACGTTGATGACATGTTCGATAGTGTAGACACCGACGAAGATGCGTTCCGTCTAGCAACGGACGTGCAACAAATTCACCAAAAAGGCGGGTTTCTCATCCGCAACTGGGTCTCCAACTCTAAAACGGTTCTTAAGCAGCTCAACGCCGAATGTGCGGCAGATATCAACCTCGACTTAGAAAACGATATGTCAACCGAAAAGGTCCTTGGAATGTGGTGGCCGACCACAGAGGATTGCCTCACATTCAATGTCTGAGCGAATGAGAAATAGTGACTTGATACGCACAAATCGACGGCCTACGAAGAGGGAAGTCTTCAGTCTTATCATGACTGTATTCGATCATCGAGGTCTAATTGGATACTTCGTTATGTACGCGAAGGTGATTATGCAAAATATTTGGCGAAGTAGGTGTTCATGGGAAAAAAATCTTCCGAAAATGGAGGGCATCAAAATTCCACGACGTTATATTCGCCAGACGTTTCCCACGTATCCAGAATTGGAGCTACACACGTTTGTAGATGCGAGTGAGAATGGGTACGCTGCTGTTAGTTACTTCAGATACTATGAGGGAGAGAGTGTTCATTGCGTACTCGTTGCTTCAAAAACTAGGGTATCTCCCATCAAGATGTTAACAATTCTTCGCCTGGAATTGCATGCTGCAGTACAAGAGTACAATAAAATTTCACTCGGTTCCGATTAAGAAATGCCATTTTTGGACGGACTACCGTACGGTTCTTTCCTGGATCAATAGCGATCACCGCCGCTACCAACAATTCGTTGCATATCGTATTAGCGAAATACTCGAAAATACTGACCCAGTTGATTGGCACTGGACATCGACGCATGACAACGTCGCCGATGAAGCCACCAAATGGAAGAGAGTTCCTGAAATAAGTGTAGACGCTGGTTTAACGGTCTTTCCTTTCTGAAGCTTGATTCGCAGAATTGGCCAGCACAGACCGTTGTAACTTATACGACTACTACTGAAGAACTTCGCGCACAATACGTTGGGGTACATCACGAAAGGCAGCTAAACGAATTCATCAAATTAGATGCAAATCGATATTCACCCTGACGCCGTCTCCTTACCATGACCGCAGCAGTTATCTATTGTGCCAGAATTTGGTTGAACAGAATAAAGCATTCGAAAGATAGAAGCTAGCTATCGTACATCTCGCACCGAAGACTTCCAGCTGGCTGAAATAATGCTGTGGAAACAGGCCCAGCTTGACACCTTCAAATATGAAATATTTTCGCTCAAAGACGGGAGGTACGTGGAACGGTCTAGTTCGATCTACAAACTATCTCCGTACCTAGATAGCAGCAACCTTTTTACGTCTCGGTTAACGCTTAAGCCTGAGCGAGAAGAACGATTTAGTTATCCTTCCCAAAGATCAATATATAACATATCCGATCGTGTCCGATATTCACGCTAAATATAAACATAGAAATCCAGAAACGGTGGTAAACTACGTCCGACGATATTACTGGCTACCTCGGCTAAGAGTGCTTGTCAATCAGGTGAAACGCCGATGTCCATATTGCAAAATAACCAGCGCGCGACCAAAACCGCCTAGGATGGGCAATCTACCGCCTGCTAGAGTCGCTGCTTTCCACCGGCCGTTTTCATATGTCGGGGTCGACTCTTTTGGCCCGCTCTTGGTATCGATAAGGAGAAGCAGCGAAAAACGGTACTGAGTATTGTTCACCTGCCTCACGACAAGAGCGATCCATATCGAAATCGCTCGCACTCTTTCAGCGGACTCATGCATTTTTGCTATACGCAATTTTATTGCCAGAAGAGGTAATCCGGTAGAGTTTTGGAGTGACAATGACACAAATTTTAAGGGTGCGGAACGGGAATTGCAAGTCGTTTTAGACCTAATGGATAAAAACGAAATCATCATAACCTTTACCAGTCTTAAAATGACTTGGAAGTTCATTCCACCAGCGGCGTGGTGTGTGGGAGAGATTAGTACGCTCCGTAAAAGATGTTTTATATTCCATATTGAGAGGAAGAACTACTAGTGACGAACTATTACGTGCTGAGTTAATGGAATCTGAAATGGTGGTTAACTCTCGGCCCCTAACATATGTTCCGATATCCGACTACGAGGATGAAGCACTGAAGCCTAATCACTTTCTCCTCGGCAATTCAGTCAGTTCCAAGCCCATGTCGGAGATCACCGCTGATGGACTGACCAGCCTCTACGCAGAGGCCTCACAACAGTTGGCTAACTCGGTTTGGAGGCGATGGCTAAAGGAATATCTCCCTATCATTACGCGACGATCTAAGTGGTTCGAAAATGTAAAACCCATCGAAGTTGGAGACGTCGTACTTATCGCAGACCCAAATAGTCCCTGCAACTGTTCGCCAAAGGATCGAGTAATCGATGTTCGCCGAAGTGTTGACGCACAAGTAAGGAGCGCAACCATTAAAACCATAACTGGCTTGCACTAAAGGCCTGCGACGAAACTAGCCGTTCTTGATTTAAAAGCACTGGTGGAACCTAGCCAGGATACACCAGTGGGACGTGTTGCAAGATCCGGCAACGTCTTTGGCCTCTGACGTTTGCTAACGACTTCAAACTCACTGTCATCGTGGCGATCGCTGATTGGCTGTTCGACTTTGCTATGTGAAATCGGGAGAAGTCCGCACAATTGAGAGGCGAGTATTGGCATTGGCTTTTTTGGCAGTAGGGAGACAAAGACAAGTTTTTTAACGTAGCTAAAGTATTACTGAATATCTGATATTAAATATTACTTAAATTCTAATACCAATAAAGGGCACGTTTAAAAAAAGTCAACAATAGTTGCACGGATAAAATAATAAGTATTTACAGTT
>NW_016174467.1:0-8104 GCF_001687245.7 Rhagoletis zephyria
GACATTCAGATTTTCAGCTTTCTAACGAATAGCGGAATTAAAGGAGAATATCACGAAAATATAAATGTGTCAGGTAGTATATTGGAAAATTCGTCTATACTTTTATACCACTGCGCAGATGCGAATGAAAAAAGCAATTATGCAATAAATTTGCAGAAGTGTGAATATCTTCTATCTGTTGTCTTCTGACTAGCTCAGGGACTGCACCTGTTGGATGGGCGAACGAATGTGTCGCAGCATAACAAACAAAAGAAGAGCAAAATTAGTTTTGAAGAAGAGAGTTAGTTTGATTGATGAATATTTAGTTTGCTATGGCAATTCTACCAAAGATCTCTCATCAATTAGCCTAGAAAGAGTGCTGGTGTTACTCGTACCATTTATAATAATAATAATAACAGATTCGCGACCGCCGAGTCTTTGCGTACTATTCAAAAAAAGCGCCGCGCCTACTAAAAAGTGTAGGAGTAGTTAGGGTTGCGCTCTACCGCTCCGTAAATACATGGCTAAATTCTTGGTACCAGCAACATCGAAGTTTTTTCTAGGCAATGACTAACCTTCGAGTGTATTTATGCTGTGAAAAAGCTTTTCAAAAAAACCCATCTGCCATTCAGAGGCGGCGTTAAACTGAGATGGCCAAACACTTTGAAATGTCTAATGTGGCTTCAAAAGACCATCTTATTACGCCTGTTTAAATAGTACATACAAACCAATTTCATGGATCCAACCTAACGTCAGACACATATGTACATACATACATATGCTATAGTATATTCGAAGCTAAATAGCAGCTAATGTGAAACCTATCTAAGTCTGTTCAGTGAGCTTCTTTTAGTAAAATCTGCACAGCTGCTATCCTAAGACTACATAGATGTTGAAAGCCTCAAGTAGTGTGTTTTCAGATTAGGCAAGATTTAGGCTACACAATTTTATACAGATTAAGGTCCGTTAAATAGTTGACCTAATATTTACGAGTTTTTTTTTCTAATTTGGTAAATTTTATTTTTTGATCACGGCAACACTGATTACCACACATAATTTTTAGAATCAAAATAAATTTCGGAAAGCAAGGGGTCTCCCGTCCAAAAATAATGCCCATATAATGAAGTCAAAATTAGTATCATGATATTCTATAAAAACGCTCACACTTTGCGACTCGTAGTCATATTTATCTCATCTACGGAATTATAATGCATTTTAAATGGAATTAGTTATATATATTTTTTTTTTCAAGAATAAATATTGCAAAAACTCGAGGATATTCAAGGATAAAATTTTAAAAGAATATTTTCAGTACCTACTCGTCCTGATACACCAAAAACTTGAATCTGTTTTAATTCTACAGAGTTGGTTTTCTTTTTTTTTATAATTTTATACCCACACTGTTTTTCTACGTTGCACTTAATTTTTTAAATATTTTTTTTTTTTAATTGATTGTATTTGTAGAAAGCCCTACTAAAAAATCCTGACGTCAGAGAGAAAAACTAAAAATTTATTGATTTTTTTTTTGTGTAAAATTTACCGTCGCACGGTGTAATAGTTCAAACATATTACGTCTGCACATACATTTGTTAGAAAATACGCAGCAACAAATGCGAGCAATATGTAGTTAATATATTTGCACATGTATGTATGTATGCATTATACATATGTACATATGTACATACATAGTTAGTGGCATGCCTCATAAATAATCACGTGAGCAAATGTGAATACAAATGCGGTCACCATTTGACGTCGCGGCGCGGATTAGCTGGCATATACTATTAGAATGTGAACGAAAGAAAAGCAGTAAAGCAATGCTAAGTACTTTTGTGGCATTTGCGGGGAAAAGAAATATTGAGCCAGAAAATTGGAAAACTAGCAAATATTGGATTGAATGAATGTCAATGCGGTGGAAGCCAAAAATATGCGTCGATAAAAGAGGCTAAATATTGAGGAGAAACAATACTACATACACACATTCACCTACATATATATCGCTAGCTTAGAGTGAAAAGTTGATAAGCCCACTTTTTACGAAAAACTAAAAATATCTAATTTCTAATTTTTTTTTTTTTAATTTATACCGACTTCTACTTTCTCTTATTATTTTGCACTACAACCGTTAGTCGGTTTGGGCCGAGAACAAAAAACTTCGCCAATTTCCTCCCAATTCTGACGCAGCTGGTGTCATTTTACACCGCCGTATCAAGTCTGTTGAAACTGCGACGCGCAGAAGTCGGTGTTATCAACCTCACCCGTACTCCGTTTGCTTGCCGCCGAATCAACGAAACAACGCATTTTCTTTTGCTTGATTAACTAAATCAGCTATTTAGTTCTTATAATACGTTGTACTACAATGTGAATCCCCTTCGATGAGGGTAAAAAACAAACTAAACATGTCTTTGATTGACTCGCCTTCAGCGCCTTTTACGTTTCTTAAAAATTGTAAATATGTACATACATAATTTCTCACTTTTTTAATTTTTTCTAATTTTGCATGTAGCGCGGGCCCACTTGTGGTGCGGGCCCCTAGGCTGGCGCCTATGTAGCCTGTGCTTAAATCCGTGCCTGGCAACGTATCAGAACATGATCGACTTGTTTTATGGGCTTTCGACCAGTTTATTAGTTGCGCAAACAAAGTGTCAATAACGTTTTGAAAGTATAACTTTGTCTTGATTGCTGCTGTCTAACGGTGTTTTTTATTTTACAAAAACAAAGTGAAGTTTTTTTTTTATTTTGGAGCAAAATAGCAACAAAGAAAAATGCAAAACTGCGCTTACGAAATTGGACTTTCGCACAGCCAAATGAATCATTTAACCTAATGTGCATTGTTGACACTGCTTTTATTAAAAAAAAAATATATATATATTTTTATACATTTTTTCAAACCCGTTTGCCAACATGAAGACTAATGAGCTTAATGCAACAGATAACAAATAATCAAAATCAAATACATACAGACGAACACAAATAAGTATGTACATACATTTGCATACCTACGATGAATATCGCACACCGCCTCCAAAAGAGTCACAACTCAAAATTTGACATTTTTGAAATTATGCGCTAAAAATCGACACAGAGCTTTTATTTATCTTTCAGCAAAAGCTGGAGCAAATTTTTGTTATCATTTGTTAAAAAAAAACTAAGATAAAGTCGCCCTTGTCCATATGATTATCATGCGCTTAGAAATAGTTTTTCGCATTTTCTGACAAACGTATTATTTTTTAGTTGTGACTCTTTTGAAGACGGTGTGCGATATGTATATGTATGTGCATATCAGTGTTGCCAAACGTGCGCTTTTCCTACCAAAAATGGTAGGTTTTTTTTTCATTTGGTAGGTTGGTGGGCGACAATAATAATTGTTTGCGAAAAAGATAAAATATTTATCTCCAAACATTTTAGCAACTTTGTTTTCACGGATATTTCACCGGTGGAGTCCACCATTGTCCTCCTGACAGAGACTTCATTGTAAGACTTCAGGAATGCATATCACCAAAACTAACCTATTGGTCCTTCAGTATGATAGTATTGGCACAGGCCTAGTGACCAAAAGCTACACAAGTAAAACGGCGAGTTCCACCTTTAGCAAGCTGCACCGACTGCTTCGCGTGGCGATTACCGGAGCTATGGGAACCTGTCCAACGGATGCCCTTGGTGTCATTACAGGCATTCCTCCTTTGTCTATTATGTTTGAAAAAGAGGCCTTCTGAAGCGCCGTATGACTGCACAATATGATCAGCAAGAAAATTTGGGATCTTCGGAGTCATTTGGAGGTTATAAAACCATTCCTGGGTAATCCCGAGTTATCCTTCTACAAACACTACAAGGTTAGAATTCCTGAAAGGGACTGCTGTGAAGTGATAATAACTATGATTGACGAAAGGTTCCAAGCTTGGTATACCGACTGATCAAACATGGACGACGAGAGTACTGGGGCAGACGTATTTGGACCAAAATTCCAAAAAGTCTACCAATCTATACATACCCAACTATATTCCAGGCGAAAGTCTTCGCAGTCGAAGTCTGTGTAGGAGGACAAATAGGACCAAATTAAAAATTATATCGGATAGTCAAGCAGACTCTTATTTTCCGGGAGATGAAGAATTTGAAGGCAACGAAATCTCCCTAGCGTTTTGTGAGCTGGTGTAAGAAACCCCAGAGCGTATTCTATGTGACTGCCCACGTATCATGAATAGCAGACTGATACACATTAGGGAACGATTGTCTTCTTCATCCAAAATTTTAAACATGGAGCCCTCCAAAGTGCTTAACTTCTTAAGGAGAATAAGGTTGGAGTGATTACAATAAAAAAAATATCTAGTTAATTAGTTTTTATTGTACTAGCTGTGTTTTAGTTTTTCCAAATGTTATGTTATCTACATTTTTAATAAAATTGAGATTAAAAAAATATTATTAAAAACTTAAATAAAATTTTTGGTAGGTTTGGGTTAATTTTCCTAGGAGTTTTAGTAAGAAAAAAAATTGTCCGTGGCAACACTGGTACATATATTTATGTACATATATTCAACACCTGTCAACAATTAATGTCTACAAGCCACAAGGCGAGCAGCTGTGCAGAAAGCCCCACTTCAGCTTTTGATAAGGCACAGGCGTTAGAATCAATGAGTGCGCAAGTGTTAGTAATTTCATTCATAAATTAGAAAATGTGAAATTAGTATGACTCCCGAGTGAAACCAGTTATCGAGTATCATTTGCGATGCTGCGTGGAAGCATTTAAATATTTGGCTAGAAAATACTAACAAAGCGCATACAATTTTACTACATACATACATACATACATACATATGTATGCACGCCATGGGCATATATTTTTCAATACATCTGTTTATATGTATGTGACTTTTCCAAAACGGATAAACAGAATATTAGCAAAAAAAAAATGTGTTGTCGTGACTATAATGATTACTCGGTTGGCATGACGACATTGACATTTTAACCCGTTAATATGAGTCGATTGAAGCACACTTCTCAAGCGAGTTAGCACCCAGTCACTGGCAGTAAAATTTAATTGATATTCCCTGTCTCGACGACCTTCCTCCGCTTCCCTGTGGCAGCAGCTATCTTCCATAGAGAGGAGATGCGAACGCAAAAACGCGAAACAACAATAACAATTGCAACAGAAACAAATGAAGTGTATCTACATATATAAATATGTACATACATATGTATTTAACTTGTTTTCGCGGCCATTTGTGACAATGAAATTAATGTCAATTACAAAATTTACTTTTGCCGCCGCTATCTGCTTCAATATAGTCCATATACATACATACATACACTGTTTGCCCTTGCGGTCACTACAAAAAAAAAAAAACAAACAGCAGTCAGAAGCCTCAAAGAACATGGAAAACTTACTCAAACACACGCACAATACAGAGATTTTCCGCCAAATGTTGTTTTTGTTGCTGCTGATGCTAGGCACAATTTCTACAAGTGAATCGACGATTGCTGCCACTTTACTTGTTGGCACTAAGTGGCTTTAATTGTTTGTGTAATGTCACTTGAGTGTCAATGTCAGGGACAAATTGTTGTCAATATTTCCTCTGATGCTGACCATTATATCAGCGTGTCGACATTTTGACGAAAGTTATTTATGTATGTATGTACATATGTATGTAGATGACATACTCTTGTAATTTTAATTTTCATAGTCTGCTTTTGTCGGTAATCGGTAGATCACAAGTAATTTTTAGCAAAAAAAAAATATATATATATATATATCTCATGATCCACTGATCGGATCTTAACCAGATTAGTATGGGATCACCTCTGAGACACTACCTTTCCGATGCTAAAAGAATATGGATATTGAAAAACTTATAGCATGGGTATTCATGGAAAAGCGTAAGTGTCTCGTAATCGCGTAAACCTCGTAACTAAACCGATTTTCCATACAAAATTAAGTAAGGTTACGAGGTTTACATGCTTACGAGGCATTTACGCGTTTAGATGAATTGCCTTAATAACTTTTAAAGCTACATATATTTTTAACCGACTTCCAAACAAGGAGGAGGTTATCAGTTCGTCGGAATATTTTTTTTTATGTATGTTACCGCATAACCTTGGACCACGTCAACCGATTTCGGTCGAAACCGAAAGTCGGTAATAGCTCCTGTTTAAGCGACTTATGCATTTCCCGCATAATCCAAGTGCAGCGAGCACACACAACAACAACACACACCCACTTGTATTGCACTCCCGCCCAAAACCAAGTGCAGCGAACAAACACACGCACTTGTGTTTAAAAGTAATTCGCTCGTTCTTAATTGGGTATGCATTTTTTATGCAATTCTCAAATATCTCTTCGCTGAACTTGGTGAAGTGATAAGTCGCTGGCATTTTTAGCTATGGTCAACGCTCAACCAGCTTGGCTATCACACGGCGCATTATGCATCGCTTCCACTCCACTCCCGGGGTAATATTTGGCATGGTAGTAAGCTACGGCTTACTAGCCACACTGGGGCTCTGCATGAATGCATCCTTGAATAAATCCCAGCTCATTGCACAGCAGCCTGCGGCAGCTAGAGCATGACTCCTCCAATGGAGTCCCCTAATTGATACATAGTAAAAGGGTCCATCTTGCGCTACCGCTTCATTCGCCTGGCCACATATCTCACTCTCTCTCTCTCTCTCTCTCTCGCATAGCAGGCATATGAAGTGCGTGGTTGCCTTGATGTGCACCTCTAAACCATATGGGCGCATTGAGTGCGATATGTAAACGCTCGCACCAAAAATTATCCCTATCTCCCCTACTCCTCCAACTCGATCACAACTCTAAACCTGGTCTCCCGCTCTCCCTCAGCTAACAGCTCCAATAGAGAGAGCATCCCCCATTATGTAGGTCATATTTGTGCGTTTTTCAATAAAAAAAAACATTCCCAGCATTTTAGAAGGGGTGGACGGGTGGTCTCTCGGATACCGTATATAGTAGATACAGCCCGCGACAGAGATAGCACATCAACAGTTTTAACTACTTTTCTTTTGCTTTTCTTAAAGTTCATTTTTTTTATTAAAGTTCAACTCCGTATCTAACAAAAACCATAAAGTCCAAATTTCAAACATTTTACAAAAATTTAAGAAATTGTCTTCCATACAAAGTAAATTTTTACATGGAAAAGAGTGACACCGTCCGAAAAAAATTATCAAAACTCAATGCGATTTTTCAGCAACTTCAAACTGTCACTTCATTCTAGAATGAAGAATCTAATAAGCTATAAAACAGCATACCAAAAATTATTCGAGAAATTAAAATTACAATGCTTGGTATTGGGATGAAAAATTTGTGGAATTTTTCTAATTTTTGTACAAAGTCTGAAATTTTTGATTTATATGTTATTTGTTAGATAAAAAACTATACTTTTACATAAAAATAATGAACATTAAACAATCGAAAGATATCTACTCAAAACTATTCAAAATGTTGAGGTGCTATCGTCTTGTCGCGGGATGTACCTGGTAATTCTTGGAGTGAACTGTAGAAAGAAATTTTCTTATAAAATATCGCTAATTTTTTGTATACTCTTCAATTTTTAGAAAACTTCCAACTTTCTTCTTTTTAAGCCGATATTTACACTTAAAATCGCTCAACAAATCAATGAGCTTAAAATGGTTTAGTCCGAGTAGTTTATGAATACGTTATTTTATCAATTACTCTACCTGGTGTACGATCTATACTCGATAACTTAAAAAGTCTGAGAAACATGTTTTTTTACTTGTGTATTTATTAATAGAAAACGTTAATAAAAACATAAGGTTAGCAAATCATAAAACTTCCGCAATTGCAAATTATCCGTTCAAGTTCAATGCCAATGTTATTAATTCTTAATTACCTCGGCAAAGTTCGCGCCAAGGCTAACAACTAGCAACGAAATAAAAATAACAAGAAAAATAAACCACAGCTGACTTGGCTCAACTACGGTGTGAAAAATTGCGAATTTTCATATTCATACTTATGTATGTATGTACATACATACATAATCATGAACGACTTATCACTCACTACATGAGGCATTTATCAGCAAATGCCGGCAATCGAATAACGCTCACACCCACTTTTGCTCGATTAGCAACAAACAGCGATCGACCTTGAAGCAGGCCA
>NW_016174467.1:8264-10901 GCF_001687245.7 Rhagoletis zephyria
TTTTTTTTTTTTTTTTTTTTTAGTGGATAAACGTATAACTTTCAGCCAAATTCCGCCCTGACAGACTTCCAGGTGGTCGATTTTGCTACGAACACATTAAAGCAAATTAGCACAATGGATGAAACCAGCTTTTTTATTTAAAGTGGCGTTTTTATTTTTTCTCACTAACGTCAGGATTTATTTTAAAGGACTTTTTAATTTCAAAGATATGATTAAAGGTATCCACACATCTGTGCGATTCCGTCGGAGCGAATCCGCACCGTTTTTGATGCTACAGAGTTTACTACTTCGAAAATGCAAGTACGCACACATCTATGCGATGCTATCGCAGTGAAAAATGTCATCTTATAAACAAACAAAAAATAATGTTCGTCAAACAATAAAGTTTTTAGCTTTTGCACAATCAACATGTTTTGTTCTCTTACGTTAATTTTTGTTTAAATTGTACAACGCCGGTCTATTAATCTTTTTAGTTCTCCGAACGCGTGGGTCTGCGATTTCGGCACGACGTAAAGATGAAATGTGAATGTTCGAATAAATCGCTGCCGCAAAATCGCACTCATTTAAACCTATGAACGCCATTGTTGTCAGAACAGATTCACACCGACAGAATCGTACAAGTGTGTGGTTACAGTGCCAAATAAGGAGAAGAAGAAGAACTTAGACTTCAACTAAAAATCGGCACGGGTTATCGTTATCCTACGGCCATAAAACTTCATACATATGCTATTTAGGCTAAAACTTTATATGTTATGTTTTGGAAAGCATGTGTACGACGCATATGACGTCAAAAGAGATAATGGAATGACTGTTGTAAGATTACTCCAAATTTTAAGCTTCTCATATTAAAAGTTGCAGTAAAAAATAATTTTTAATTACTACAATTTACTTGCCGATGCCTGATTAAAAAAAATATGTAAAAATTTAATATTTTGACATTAAAATGCATTACTTTTCTCTCTTAACTCAAAACTTCAAAAAACCAGGTACATGCATATGTATGTATGTATATCCATGCATATGGGGTGATTCAATTACCATGTTTATATGATGCTTCAATTCGTTCTAAGTCAAACCATGTTATTTGGACACACACATGTAAACACATTCTTAAGTCGAATTGAAACTTTTAACCGTGCCACCATAAATCACCTTTTGAATGCGAGTTAAGAGTTGTTGAATCGTGTTAAGAGTGCATATAAACACGGGATTTGATTACACGGTTGTTTCATGCAACTCTGTATGAAGTAAAATATTTAAATAATTCTGGAAATTAAATTTAGACTAAGCTTTCTTATAAAATGAATAGCTAATATCCTTTTTCATGGCTGTTAGGGTCTTTAATTATTATTTTTCCATGTTTATTATTTTCAAGAAATGACACATGTATTAACAGAGATGCATCGGGATGAACTCTGTTTGAAAGCGTGTTCGATCGACTCATTTCTTTTGTTGCATATAAACACTAGCATTTCAATCGAACTACACTGACACGAGTTATTTCTATACCGAGTTTGATGCTATATAAACAAGGTATATAAGACTTTTGTCGAAACGATTTCTTTTTACTTCAACATATTTTTTAGTCTGTGGCATTTATATATGAAACACTATCCGTTAAATGCCCACCACGACACCTCTAGGAACACAAGATGGGCATAACAAAATTGCCCATGACTTTTTGGCATACATAGGTCGGCCTGTCTAATAATAATAATAATAATAGATTGGCGCTGCACACATGTTAGTGTTTGGCCGAACTTCTCCTTCGATTTGTGGCATGCACCTTGACTTTGTCACACAAAGTTGAGGGACCTACAGTTTTACGCCGACTCCGAACGGCGATTGTATTTTTATGAGAAGCTGTTTTTCATGTTCGGAGGTTTGCCATTGCCTGCCGAGGGGCGACCGCTATTGAAAAAAACCCTTTTTTGATTTTGATGTTGGGTTGAACCGGGCTTGAACCCAGACCCTGCGTAGTGGTCGCGCGCATTGCTAACCACTGCACCACAGCGGCCGCGGATCGGGCCGTATGATTGCGTTCTTAAGCTATGGAATCGCCTCGGACTTATTGGCATAGAGCATACTTTTCACGTAGCCCCAGAGAAAGAAGTCCAATGATGTCAAATCGCAAGATCTCGGCGGCCATTTGATCTCGTTGTTTCGCAGTATAATGGCAATAGGCACATTGTTTCATGTGTTGTGTGGCAAAAAGCACCATCCCGTTGAAACCGCGTGATATTTATAAAAAGCTACTGTTGCCGTGATAACTGAAGCTTGTGATATTTTTTCAGATAATTTAAATTTGAAATGTTCTTAGGTTACTTAACCAATTGTTTGATAAATATACATACATATGTATGTACACAATATTTCTAGAGGGAAATATAACCATCATGAGCATCCCTCTAAATTTATACATAGAAACGTAAGTTTTGGTACCAGCACCTCTTTCGGCAAGAGGAAATATTTTGGAAGGTGCCCCAAACCCTATCTTGAAAAAATAAAAATGGATCACTCTAATGGGGTTTAAAAGGTCCACAGATGTATGAAAATGCTTTCTACTTTAATAATTTTATATTTACAAGTATTATTTACCCGTTGCTGCTGGTATCCAATCCGTTGGTGCCATTGAAT
>NW_016174469.1:0-10901 GCF_001687245.7 Rhagoletis zephyria
GCGTGGCATGCCACATGGTAATCGTCGCGATAAGCGAAAGCGCACAACTAGCCTGCGGACCAGGGCTTTGTTGGTTGGTTGGTTGGTTGGTGTGGCAAATCGAATAGCAATCGAATTGAATGAACTTGAAGATAAGATGATTATCATTTCAAAATGGAGTGGCGTAGAGTGGAATGAATGAGTGTGGATGTGGAGCGAGGGTAGTTGAAACTGAGTAGAAAAGTTGACAATTTCATTATGCTAAGCAATGAGTTGCGCTGCCGGCACGTACCAGCAGTTCAAGTGATTAGAAGCAGCAAATGTTGCAAAGCATAGAGAAAAAAAGCAATCGCCTGATATTTAACAGCAAGCACGTTTCTGGGGCAAATGAGCAGGTAATTAAAAGAAATTGAAAAAGATACTACAAGAAGGAATGTTGGTTGAGTGGGAAAAAGTTTTGTAGAAAAATCATGAGTTGGAACGTGAGAAAAATAGTAATGCCGAAGAGGAGACGTCGGTAAAAATTTAGAGGTTCAATAAGCTGCAAATAAATGAGTCTGTGCCAGACTTTTAAATGTTGAAAAGCGTTTCTTACGCCAGTAAGCCTAATTAAAAACATTTATTGCTAATGCAAAAAGTTTCATATAATTGATTAGTGTTATATCAATACAAAATTTATTTGCGAATTTGTGATCGACTCAACTCAAAGTTTTTATAATAAAGAGTAAAACAAAATAATAAGTAATCATTTTTCTCCTCACTGGAAAAAAGTCCTATTTTTATTATTCACAGTTTAGGAATAGAGCGGCATGAGTCACCTTAAGTCTACCGATCGATAAACGTCTTATCATTTATCCTGTAAATTTTCTTGAGTGTGTCTACCAAGCAAGCCAGTTTATTTACAGAGACACTCGACGGAAACGGAGTTCCTTGAAGTCGTGCACAAAGTAGAGGTCTGGCGGGAAAACTCGAAATTATCTTTGACACAGGACAGTGACTTATCGGCCCTAAATTTGTTTTATCAACAAAATTATTCTCAAACTTAGTAAGGGTACAGTCAAACTGTGTTGAATTAAGAACGGCGTTTGGCGCTAGCGTCTTCAGTGAGATCGTGCAANCTACTGTTCACTACAAAGTACGAAATCCGCATTTCTCTTTCTAAATGGGTACAAAAAAAAAACTACGAAAACAGACGAATAATAAAAACCGTCGGCGAAAACAAAAACGCGTAAGCATAGATGTATACCTGGCCAAGGACTGTCACTTCAGCATCATTCCGCGAAAATTAGTTAAGCCGTTTTCTTCGCCGTCAACTAAGTTCACGCGTCTTTCTTCGCTGAAGGTTTTGTATGCGGTAAGCTTTTAAGTTGGTGACAATATATCATTAGCGCACTACTTGTACCCCGTTCAGTTTTCGGGGTTCGGTATTCGAAATATTAAAAAAGTGGAGCAATTGTGAAAAATCACCATCCCTGTTGAAAACCAAAAACCAGAAATTCGAGGAAAATTAACATAAAAGTGTTAAAAATTTCGTGGAATTAATTATTAAATTTATATTAAAATTCTTTTTTAAGATATTTTATTACTTTTGAAAGTTGGGCACATTTTGTGTTCATAGAACTTTTTATTAAACAAGTCATTTTTAAGCAAAAACATAACCGACTTCAATTCTCATATACAAATTTAGGAGTACCGTTAATTTTTTCATGATCCAATGATCGTATCTAAACCAAATGACGGGACGACCCTTAAGGTATCAGCTTTCTGATAAAAAAAAATATTGAAATCGGTTCGCGCGGTCCAAAGTTATGCAATGGCATACACAAAATAAGAAAAAATACTCCGAAGAATAGATAAGCTCCCCTTTTTTGGAAGTCGGTTAAAATAGTTTGAGTTCTTTGTAAATTTTATGTAAATAAAATGCAATTTATGACACTTAATATTTTTTTTTATTACATATCTCGTGTACATCAAACTTGCATAAATATATTTTAAAAGGCGTATTATCTGAAGCGGTATTTTCTGCTAATATATATTTCGAAGTATAAATATTTATTCTTATTTATTAAAGAATAAGCTTCAATTTCGATCGCTCGACAGATGTTTCGTATTTAATAATGATATGGAATTAGGCATAATATCCTTCTTTCTCCCATCTTCCAAAGATTACATCGCTTCCTAATTACATTCGGCAGCTAAGATTCGCCACAAGAACCAAATAAGGATTTTCCGAGTGTGTGAAAGTAAAAGAAACGACTCAAAAAGTTAATTGATATTTTATGAGCAGCCAAAGAAAATTCATAAATGGTAAGACTGCTCTAGCCAGACGGATATCGCACGGCAGCTCCTCCAGTAGCCATTAGATACAACTACTTTGTAATAAAATCCGAAAGCAAGGCGCGCACACACACATTAGATTCAAATGTCGAGCACTAGAAAACGAATAAACCGTAAATTAATGCCATATTAAATGGCCGAGCATAAGTAATTCTGTATGAATGTACGAGCGCATCTAACAGATACGCATCTGCAGGACCAGGCGTAGTGACGCATAGAAATAATAATCATAAAATAGAAGAAATGTTCTTAGCAAAAAGCATTAACGACAATAACATGACATAAGCACGTGTTGAAGGGGGCGAATATTGTGGCATTAGCGCGGCAGTGCTGCCGTACTTACGCAAAATGTGCAGGAGTGTGCAATGGCAAGTTGGTGAAAGCAAGCAAATTCTGGCTATAACTTCAATACATATACATATATGTATTCGTACTTAGTTCGAGGCGGCGCCTTTTACGACGCCCTCAAATGGTCGTAAATGCTTCAGCAACGCGCTAAAGTGGTTCACCTACATCAGCGCCCTGCCCTGCCCTGCCAGTTTGCCTTGACCGAATTATTCCCAAGTACATATGTTGGCAGCACTCACGCACTAAGCATTCGACACTCTCCAATCAGCACTTTTATTATACTCTTTGTTCGCTTTTAATGGGACACGTCAGCAGTCGATGGCTGACTGCCGGGATAGATGGAATAGGAAAGTGTTTGCGGTTTCGAATGGCTCTCTATGACGAAATATTCGCAATTGCAACTTGCCATTCGAAATTCCATTCCACTAAAGAAGTGTCTCGCCTGGCTACCATAAAACGGCATCTCTCTCTGATTACTCACAGACAAATAAAAATAGAAATGTTTATGTAAGACTTAATAGTCGCACTAAACGCATTTCCTTTCAAAAACAAATATTTATGTATACACATTAGGGTGGTCCAAAAAAAAATTCAAATGAGCGGTAATGCCACATATAAATTTTGGTCCCAATTGGAGATGGTTAAGGCGTATCGCACCAGGGGCAAAGGCTAAAAAAATTAAATTTTTTTTCATTTAGTACCCAAAATTGATACTACTAAAGTCGAAGATAACACATATAAATGTTGGTCCCGATTGGAGTCGGTTAAGACGTCTTCATAGGGTAATCTAAACTTGGACCCCTGTGCGACATGCCTAAGCCTACTCCAATCAGGGCAAAAATTTATATTGACGTAGGGGTTGAGGCTGAGGAAATCGGATGTAAGAATTAGCTTCCTACATTTAACGCCCACCCTAATGTACATATACGCCAAAGCGTTGCGGAAGTTGGCGTTTTCCTTCTATTTTATTTGCTGACCTTCGATTGCTCCTTTCCACATCAACTTGTAGCCATTCTACTCCTTTGCTGTCTTATATATCCGTTATTTCTTAATGCTTTCAGCGCATTTTCACTGCACTCATTTCTTCAAAGGAAAAGAACAATAACACAAATGCTTTGCCTTCAGTGCATACGTACGAGTATGTTTGTCTGCTACTTTAGCTCCTTTAAGACATGAAGCTCTGTCTTTTTATGTGACTGTCCACTTCACTTTGGTGAGATTTAACGAACCGGAAATACGAAATCGTATCACTCTGCCAAAAAATATGCTGTTGGATGTATTTTCTTCATGTTTATGAACTATGCTGTTAACGGTACTAAAGCTTTTACTACATCTGCCTAATACTAGGTTCACATATAAGTAGATTNAAAAAAAAAAAAAAAAAAAAAAAAAATATTCCGGCGAACTGATAACCTCCTCCTTTTTTGGAAGTCGGTTAAAAATAGAAATGTTTCTGTAAGACTTAATAGTCGCACTAAACGCATTTCCTTTCAAAAACAAATATTTATGTATATACATTAGGGTGGTTCAAAAAAAAAATCTAATGAGCGGTAATTCCACGGTTATACATATCACATATAAATTTCGGTCCCGATTGGAGACGTTAATTACGTCTTTATAGGATAATCTAAACTTGGACCCATGTGCGACACGCCTAAGCCTACTCCAATCAGGTCCAAAATTTATATGTGATATCTTCGGCTAGAGTAGCATTGACGTTGGGGTTGAGGCTGAGTAAATAGGATGTAAAAATTAGCTTCCTACATTTAAGGACCACCCTAATGTACATATACGCCAAAGCGTTGTGGAAGTTGGCGTTTTCCTTCTATTTTATTTGCTGACCTTCGATTGCTCCTTTCCACATCAGCTTGTAGCCATTCTACTCCTTTGCTGTCTTATATATCCGTTATTTCTTAATGCTTTCAGCGCATTTTCACTGCACTCATTTCTTCAAAGGAAAAGAACAATAACACAAATGCTTTGCCTTGAGTGCATACGTACGAGTATGTTTGCCTTAAGACATGAAGCTCTGTCTTTTTATGTGTGACTGTCCACTTCACTTTGGTGAGATTTAACGAACCGGAAATACGAAAACGTATCACTCTGCCAAAAAATATGCTGTTGGATGTACTTTCTTCATGTTTATGAACTATGCTGTTAACGGTACTAAAGCTTTTACTACATCTGCCTTACTCGCCTCCATTCAATGAGCTCCCTATTTTGAAATTATGAGGTACTAAGTACTACACTACATATATATATACATACATATGAATCTGCTTGGAAATTGTGTGTAAAATTATCCATCTACCCAGATTATTAACGAAGTGTTTTAATAGCGTAATTTGACTACAGGCAGTTAGAAATCATCTAAATCTGTCAGAAAGCATCAATTTGCTAATAAAAGCAATGTAACTGCTTTCTCGAGAAGTTAACACGAAAACGTAAATGTGAATAACACAACTTCCTCTCTGGCTTTCATAACGAGCTTGAGCTTCCGCAAGTGCTTTAAGCTTAAAAGCTGCAAAATTAAAAACTAAATCAGCTTTCATTTTTTAATGAATACTTTTGTATACGTTTTAGTGAAAATGGAATTACGTAGAAGCAACTTGAAGTGCAGTAAAACAAAACACAACAGAGACACAAGATTTAGGTTAGGTTAGAATGGCTGCCCCGCGCAGAGCACGGATACCTTTGACCGAAGCCATTTTTTTCCCCCCTCCCTTAGTAAATGAACCACCGGCTGCATTTGATATAGCACAACAAGTCGGGGACGTTCGGCGAGGTCAAGTCAGCCAAACAATCTAGAAAGTACTTGCTGATGAATGGTGGGCGGAGATTATGAGCTACCGAAACGCTTCCACTATGTAGTTTAGATCCGCTTGAAAAACGCTAAAATTCTCCGGTAAGCGTGACACAAAATCTATTCCTTCGCAAAATTTAGAAATCTTTCCTGCCAAATTCTCGGAAAGAATAATGTACTTACCAATGGACGATATTTGTCGAGAAGTTTTCAAGGAAGCCACTACTTTTAACTATTGGGAGAGAGGGCGATAGGCTTCTACAGGTAAGCTACAGGCAACCAATTGTGGGTTTCGCATGCTTTTAAGTTGGCTTTAACCAATGAACAAAAAAAGAGGGAGATGCGAAACAAATATGGAGACTGAGGACCACATACTTTGTGAGTGTCTATCCCTTAGTAGATTGCGGCTCGGTCTTCAGGGGAGTAGGTTTTTTTAAACAAGTCTAAAGTCAACTGCCAAAATAAAGAATTAAATAAACAATAGAAAATTGGCCACAACTGGTTGAAATGTCGCGTCCCTATTTATATTTTCGCCACTGTATGTATGTATGTTTACATGAAAACAACATTCCATACCAAAATTGGCAGCTCAATTTCATTAATTCCTATTGGTTGCACAACAAACTCAATCCCACAACTCTCAGAGACTATTACGCAAGCCCACATTCACACAGAAAACTTTTAATCACCCAACATTGTTATGCTTACGATGGTAACCATGGTGCTCACTGGTACTGGTACTGGTACCAGATAACAAATTGTTTCATCAACTAAGTGAAAACTGCTGTGAATGACATTAAACCACACAGCCAGACAAAACGATGGATGAAATGTCATAATAAGTTTAGAGTTATCAGTCAAATGGAAAGAACAACCGTTGCCAACAAAAACGATTCCGACGAAGCGACCACCAAGTGAAAAGGGTAAAAGGATAGAAGCAAAATGCGCCACAGACGAAAACAAACTCGAGGTAGAAAGAAGCTGAAGCTGCACGAACGACAAGCAAGCGTGATGACACCGAGTATGTTTAACATGAAGACAAATCAGTTTGGCACAACAAGCAACATTTACAAGGATACAGACGAGTTTATATGAAACCCGAAAGGGATCAGGTGAGAAGTATTTATAAATACGAAAAAAAATGGAAGCAAACGAAAGGAACATAAACTTGCAAGCCAACAGCAGCAGCAGCAGATGAAGAAGGATGCTAAGGACGTGATAGTAGGGACAACGTTACGAATGAGGGGGAGGTTTGAAGGACGCAGCCGAGCTCACAACTAACGACAGGTTTCCATGTCGCCGCTACTGCTACTACTGCTGGATGATGATGATGATGTCTCCACACGACAATTTTGCACATATGAACACCTTCACCGCAAAAACCAACACATACGCTCTGGTGAGCGGCTGAGATGTCAGCAAAAACTAAAAGCATGGCTGTGTGAAAAGATGCCAGCGAGACAGCAGACAGGTGGCGAAGCGTAGTAGACAAGAAAATGAATGAGACAAATAAAAGAAAAATGGGGATTTGGAAAGGACTAAATGTATCTAACTCTATACGGCTATGGACACAGCCACAATTACGTAGATACATATATCTACACGTATTAGTAAGCAATAAAGGTGGAGCAGCAGCGTGAAGGTGATGAGTCGGGTGTACAAAATAAACTGCATTTTAAAGCTCACCGCCTGTGTAGGACGAATCGGGTGTACAAAATAAACTGCATTTTAAAGCTCACCGCCTGTGTAGGAGACAGATACTGAAGGAATCGAAGGAAGCGTTTCAAGTTGATGATGCTCTTGCTTGACGAAGCTGATTAAGGTTCATGTAAGTTAGGGTGTCCCAGCAAGTTTTTTTCTAGCGAAATTCTATAAGCATTTCATTGCAAAGAAGAAGTCGATCTTCAATCTCAAAAGAGCACCGCTAAGTTGACTAGAGCTTCGGTATCGCTAATGTGGAACTTGATCCTTGCAAAGCCAATCTTGACTTGTTATCGCGCTTCGCTAAAGGAAAGAGTGCCTGCATTTTAAATGGGATTCGGACTATAATTTCCCCCCTTACACTAGTCGTCTAAAGCTCATAAATTTGCCAACACTCGCAAGTCGTAAAGAAATGATAGGTATAATTAATTGTTGTTCAACCCGTTTCCTCTATATAGACCACTCTCTAATAATGCAAGATTTGAGCTGTTTCCGAGTGACCAACCTATCTCTTCCTGGGTAGCTACAGACGATCTCCTGAGTCGCCTTAGGCAATTTTTTTTTATTCATTTAGGACGCCTATCATCTTCCGATCTGCCTTCACCGATCTTCCTTTGAGCGAAAACCAGGATTCCATAAGATACAATTTCGAAATCCAGAATTATATATTTCGGCTCAGAGTGTACTTAGCACCTTTGCAGAGTCCTTCTATCCCACTGATCTGTGAGATAATGACTACCAACGTTTCGGTACGTCGGACTTGATGGATGGCTTTAGTGGGGTGTATTCTGGTCCTTGACTCTACCGTAGGTCCACCAGCTTTTCCTGTGTCCACAGCGAAAATTCCCTCAACATTTTAAGTAAGTAAGTAAGATATAAGTATGGGTCGTTCCGGTCACGTGGATCTGACTGTGTTGGGAACGTAACATTAGAAATTTAAACAGATGCTTTTTTGCTGAAAAAAAACTCGGTGCGTCCTCTTTCCCGTAAGCTTCACTTTATGTTGAGCTTTATTAGGGCCTTAGCCTGATATCTATAATTTCAGGGACACCCTAGTATACGTGTGTGTACATATGGAGAATTTTCTGTTGCATTTCGTTCGCCTGTGGTTAAACAAGTTTTTGCCAAGCATTGGGCGACACGATACTCCATAAAGATTTCAGTTTGATTATTTTATTTTTAGGTTTTGCACAAAGTTTCCAATCAAAAGTATCAGAAATTGAACATCGAAAATGTGTTGAGCCAGAAGATGTAAAATGTTACCACTTCAAAAGCGGCTTTCACGCTTCTTCACACCACAGCAACTGCAAAACTTTCGCCTCGAGTAATCGAGTAGAAGCGTGTGTCGAAAGTGCGAGTGTCAACAACAATGTTTACAAGAATTCTATCAACTATTTTAAGTGCACACCAGAGCGAGAATGCGATTCACTAGTAGTTGTTGGATGAAGCTCATAAACACGCTTGAACGCCTGCGGTTTATCTACTGTCAAACACAGTACTTCAGCCACAGAACCACATTTCGACGACAACATTCGACTTGTCGCGTCGCGCTCTGCATAGCATCAACTCGAAATGCTGTAAATGATTTCGTCTGTCATTGGGCGCGCAGTCACTTAGTTAATCCGATTTCGATTTCCCGGCGCTACAACACTTTCATCAAATTCAAAAGCCATCTCGAACAGTGGTTTCCCCGCACAAAATTCGCTTCACGTTTGCTTTCTTGTTTGGTGTCTTGTCGACGTAAACGGCGGGTAAATAAATACGTAAGCAGGATGCTGCAAATAATATTTTTGCCAACACAGCAAAATTTGAGGCGAGTTATTTAGCGTCCGCATGACTAGGCTGTTAGACGGTCATAACACCAAAATAGTCGTATGGAATGAGCGACCCACAGAGATGGCACTAGGAGGAAGAATATTTCAACCACGCACACTCACTAAAGCTCCATTCGTACTACATTCCTTCGTTCATGCGCTCCGGGGTCACGTGAAGAAACAAAATAATTTCACGCTGCAAATTGGCATTGACAGTGACAATGCAATAGCTGCTGCAAAGCTCCATCCCACACTCACAATACAAAAGCTCCAACCAGGACACACACACACACACACACAAAACCCCCCAGTAATCCCTCCTGGCCGCAGTCAAGCCATTCACTTAGGTATTGGCGATTCGCACGTAACTTTAAGGGATGAATAGCTCCAGTTAGGGCGGTCATGGCGGCGGTGGTGGTGGTGGCGGTGATTGCTGATTTCGTCGGTCGTCAGTTGATGAAAATCCATTGAATGGCTCCCAAAAGCTGTGGTTGCGAGCAGCAAAATTCCAAGCGCCAAACATTCGCCAGTACTTTCGCACACTCTACCATCTTCCCTGGAGCAAAGGAAAGTGGAGCGCTTTAGTTGGAGCACGCGATGCGTCTGTCTGAAGCAGCAAGTCGTAAAGGCCCCCCACGGGCATCTTAAATTAGTTGATGACAGTATTTGGTTATGAAATTTACATTCTCTATCTAATTTATTTTTATTTGACTGGCGTGACAAATGGCAAATAAAGCGCTGCAGTTTGTTGCAGGAAGTAATTTGGAATGGTGAATGGTGAATACGGATGGGGATCCGGCTGCAGTCGCTTTCAATTAATTTGAGAAGATAAGAAGTAGCTGAGAGTACAATTTAACAATTCTACTGCGGTGACATATTCTTTAAGGATGGTGACTTCTCTATAAAACGCCGTAAGTTTTTCGAGTAAGATTTTGTTTATTAAACCTGTTTCTTCTAGTTTTGTCGGAGGATGTAGGTAATGGTCACGGCCGGGGGTCATTGGATGAAATTTTACGCCGTTCTTTTAGCTTGTGTTTACCAATTTTTTATTTGGCCCAGGGTCTTGCACTAGTCGTACAATGCTGACGTTTGTTTTGGTCGTCTCTAAATCAGGATCATTTGGGTTCCAAGACACAGTGAGATTGGAAGAAACTGCACTGCTGATAAATTCGGTAGGCAGCCTTGAGGTCATCTCTTGTGTCAGAAAGGGTAGGCAGGTACAGGAGTTCCTGTGGTATCCTGTGGACGGGTTTAGGACAGGTGAGTTTTGAGTCGGTTCAGCGAGCGCCGGGTTTGACCGCGGGTCGACAACGCATCCACACTCGGTTCTAACAGGAGTGTGTTTAGTCTTGCTAACAACTTGTCGAAAACAATGGATTAGGAAGAAACTACTTATCATTCTTCTAAAACCTTTCTATACTAAAAGTAGGATACTGCTCATGGAGCACCATTTTCAGATACTTTAATCCAGGTGGCTACGTTTCCGGTATTATTGACGCAAAGAATTACCGCTGCTACGCCGGTTATTTGAGAAGTGAATTACAAATGCTAATTCCACTAAATCCAATTAGCTCGGTCTGATGAAAATAACTAACATTCAGAATTTACTCAAGAATAAACGGAAGCAAAAATGTTGTAATTGAACACACAGACTTCCAATCAAATCAAATAAATAAAACACAAAAAAAAATGTAAAAATCAAAACAAATTCGCTACCTCAATTTAAATTAATAATCCACCAACCAATTTGTAGTTACTGTATATTCACGAACGGCTGCACTTTCAATCGAGGTCCTGATTTTTGACGAGCTTGAACTCTACAATTTTGAGCCCACAATGAACGTAGTTACTCGTACAAATGTATGTATGTGTGTATCAACAATAATTTGTATTTATTTATTTTTCGATTGCAATTGATA
>NW_016174470.1:0-10899 GCF_001687245.7 Rhagoletis zephyria
CTGGTCTTGCATTAATTAGTTCACTCGACCCAGATAGCACTGTATTTTACGATTTTTACTGTGCTATTCACAGCAGAAGTTCGTATTTTTACCGAAGGCAGGTAAACCTGAGCAGATGCCTTCAGACCAATTAACCTCAGCTCCTTTCTCCTTAAAGGCGTGGAAAAAATCTTGAATCCACACATCAGAGAATTCAATCTAACAGAACAGAACCACTGAATAAGAACTAATTTGCCTATCAACCAGGCAAATTCACTGAGACTGCCATTCGTAGCCAAACGAAGTCTCTGAAGTCTAAGAACGTAGCCCTTTGTGCCTTCATTGACATTTGCCTGACAGAGGCTTTTGACAACACGTCATACGGGACAAGGATATGCAATAGAGTAAGTTCCATCATCAAGAATTGGGTGCTTTCCATGCTAAAAACAAGGAAGATCAACACGGAGTTGGGAGACACGAAAGAATCTATTACATCCACAAGGGGGTGTACTCTCTCTGCTCTCCTGTGGACTGTGGATGTAGACGAACTCCTCTTCTTACTGAACAACCACGGCTTCGAAATACAAGGCTATGCAAACGATTCAGTAATCTGCGTAACAGGGCTGCATGGCGAAACGAAAAAATCTAAATACGCGACCCCGCTAAGTTCGGCCAAAAAAAATTTTATTTCTTTCAAATTGGCTTGCATTTTTTGTTTGATTGCAAGTTGGTACGTCATTGCGTCCACATTAGGCCTAAAGCTTGAGACTAAACCGTATAGAAATTGCTGTGGAAATGTCTTCTATTCAAAGGCCACTTAAGGCTAGATTCGTATCAAAATTTCATCACAATCGAATGAATAATTTAGGGAAGCATAAAGCACAAATGTACCTAAATATACACTATGTTAGAAATTCTATGAGGGTTGGGAATAATTGCTAGCGATAATCGCCTCAAAGTGAAAATGTATAATAAAAGGCAAAGAAATTAAGGATATACATAAGTAAGTGAAAAAGAAAAAAAAAAAGCATAACATGCGATAGTCATTGAAAGGAACTAAGTTCACGTTTAGGCACTACACATGGCCCTAAACACATACATATTTACATACATATGTATATATGTATGTACGAGTATCTTTTTATAAACACAATGTGTTGGTACAATACGTTTGACATACTTCCTCATAGCTTTATTTTTAACATACCAATGACGACGATCCATTTGTGTTGGAATTTATTATTGTACAATACATATGTACGCATGTATGTGTATGTAGTTATGTGCGTATTCACCTAAGATGTGGAAAATTGTGTCCTGCAACCTAATCTCATGACGTCATTGCGTTCCTAAAGTGTGCTCTATCTATAGACCAGTCACTAGTGGGTGAAAGCGCGATGATTGCGTCATTCAAACGCGCTGAAAACGATAATAGATAAATGAATTGAACAGGGATAGACCAGGAAAGAGTAGGAAGACAGTGAGAGCATAACCAGGAAATTGTGTACAAAATGCCCACTGACTGTCAACATTTTTGTAGTTAGCGGCAATAAAGTGCGCAAACACAAGGAAGAGGGATATCAGAAAAAAAAATTTATTTGGCTTAGGAGGCAATAAGAATGTGCGTAGCATAGTTTGCGCCTGCCGGACTTTGTTCGTGTTTACTTATTGTGTAGATGTGTATGCATGTAGACAATTACTGGATTGTAATCGTTTTGTTAATTAGTATTCAATTATTAGAATGTTTCTATGTCGTATTTGTGTATTCGAAAAAATAGTACATATTTTCTTCAGTATTGCTTTCAGCTTTTCTTCCAACTTGCGCGTTGCTAAAGATATTTGTTTGATATGATTTGAGGCATATGATCATTGCAAATTAATTTGTCTGTTCCTTTGAACTTCGGACTAAAACCTGTGGAACTGTCAAACTACAATTTTACTCTCTCAAATGAGAGTAAAAGGAGAACAGATGCAGAAGTGCATAGGAACGCAAAAAGCACTATTTCCTGTAAAAACGTCAGTCGGTTTGTTTACATGTCATTTGTACAACACTGATTTAGCTGAAATATCACTAAATAATTATTAAAATCTATACATATTAAAACATTTCGTTGTTTACTTCCATTTTTTTTTACAAATATAAGGTACTTTGCTTTCACACATGCACATGCAAATCAGCTGATCGTTTGACACTTTTCATGAACTTACAGGAAAAGAAACTCCGGACTAAATCCTGTAACTTCTGACTAGGAACAGTTGCTCAGTTACTCTCTCAAATGTGTTCCCACTTACAGGTTTTATGTCAATAGGAACGACTTCCTGTAAGTTCTGACTAAATCCTGTAAACCGGACTGCTATTGGAACAGACTATATATTATATACGATAGCGCTATAATTGAAGCCGCTATTATTAGTCGTCCACTGCTTGGACTTGCAGAGCAAGCAGAGAGCATTGGAGCCGTAAATAATTTGTTTGTAGTTATTCCACAATCAGCTAGAACACTTATGGATGTCTCCAACTTTGGTCAATAGAGTGCTGCGATTAAAGTCAGTTGAATGTGTGGGTTGCTGTACTTATTGAGGGCAGATCCCGATGAACATTGTGGCGAACGTTCGATATCCAATATGCACATCGAACTGAAAACGAACTCATAACCAACCTTAGTTTTCCAACATTCATAGTAAATGAATTGGAAATTCATTCGAGTTGGGTGCGAACAAAAAAAAAATGGAACAAGAGAGAAAGAGAAAGCCAGCTTATTCTCGAAGGGAGAATGGCCTAGTTCTCCAATCGAACACTAACCTATACCACATTCGTTATCGAAGATTCGTTTACTAACCGTTTTCGAATTGTTAACCAAGCCAAATGTTTATGGGGCTGTTCCGAAGTTCACACAATGCACTGTGGGTAATTGGACAAATTTTTTGGGCAATAGTTAATTATGACCAAACAAGTAGATTATTAAATTTTTTTTTTATTGATTGGCATGTGCCTTCCCAAATTATAAAAAAAAAAAATCTTAGCCCTTGACGACCGATGGATCATAAGGGGTCACTTTTTAATTTGTGGTTTTATTGAAAAAGGTTGAAAGCAGTTTTTTTCTAAATTAGTATTACAGAAAAAAATCTCATTTAGTTATAAAAGCTATTCAGACAGTTTTTTTTTTGAAAAATATTACAAATTATTTTTATTTCAATTGCAAACCTGAAAGGTCGGAATTTCCTAATTTGTCTACTTAAAAGTTAAAAGGAGCAGCCTTTGGAGGAATAAAATATAACAATAAACAGCCTTTTGTTTTTTTCCTTATTGAGTTCTCCATTCCAAACGGTAAATAGTTCACTGCTGAAAGTATCAAGATTAAGGGTGTGTTCAGAAATACATCAAGCCAAAGCATCAGACGCTTTTATTTCTAAACTATAATTGATGGAAATGTCCAATAGCGTAACCACGGTTAAATGCCTAATTGGAACGTAATAACGTAAATAAGGCATTTCCAGCAGTTGTAGTTTAGAAGTAAAAGAGACTGATACTTTGAGTTGATGCATTTCTGAACCCACACTAACTACACAAAAAGAGACATCTCCCAAAAATCGTAACATAAATCGACGATACATATTGATAGTCTAAACACGGTAAAATATGGCCAGCATTTTAAAAGCTTTTTAAAATTTAATAAGAAAACAAGTAATGTTGAAGCAAAAAACAAAACCGACCTCAAATCTCACATATAAATTTTAGATTATGGTTAATTTCTTCATGATCCAATAATCGGATTTAAACCAGATTAGTATGGGACCACCTGTGAGGTAACACCTTTCCTTTGAAAAAAATAATTATAAGAATTTTAGAAATCGGTATTTTTTCTTCTCTCAAAAAAAAAAAAAAACAATAAAATAAATTACGAAAAATGCCAGATCTTAAAAGTATTTATTTTTTATTTAATTAGTATACTAATAGGCTCGTCTGATGTGAGTTTCATATTTATGTGTTTTACGTTTTTTATGCTTTTGCAAGTTTTTTAGACTATTATTAACTTCGCAAATCGCTAAAAACCTGAAAAAAGTTTAGAAAGATTTTTCGCCACAAAAACTGATCAAATTACCCACAGAAATCTGGAAATAGGCTTAGGGTTTTGCCAGTGTCTACTTTTTGACTCATCTCAATGATGACACCGCTTAATATACTTACATATGTATACACAGCCCGTGTCATAATTAAAAACAAGTCTTGACAATCATGTTTTTTGTTATTTACTTAATCCCAGATTTTTTTTTTTTTTTTATAAAAATATAGCCTCTTATTAAACAAAAACCGTTAACAAGTTACAAACTTTGTGTAATAGTTAGTTATAAAAATCAACAAACTTGCTTAAACATTTAGAGCTTTTAATTAGATTTCTTACATTTTAAGATTGCAGTTTTTTGCCTCATTAAATTCTAGTATAATAAAGTGCAAGTTTGAAGCAATTTTTTTCGCTGTGCATTTCCTTCCTTCTAAAGTCTGAGTATGTTCGCCGACTTTTTTCTTAACACTTTGGCAGGAAAACGAGCAACACCTTCTACGAAACAGAAACTGCTACAAATCAACAGTAAACCACTAAAAATTGAACTAGGCATCAAAATCTTTCTAAAAAATCTTATTAAAAAGCTTGAAATTTTTACGAAAGTTTATTGAATTGTTTCTTTAGATATTGCACGAAGCTTGAAACTTGGATTTGCACGGTTTTTGTTAAAGAATAAACAATATTTTTATAAAAAAAAATACTAAAATTAAAAAACAAAGAAATAAATTGTTAAAACTTTCGAATATGTTGTGCGCTTTTAATTTTGACGCGGGTTGTACTTATACCTAGTATTGTAATTGCAAATAGCCTTCGCTGACTTTGCTATACTAATAACTACTTGAGTTGTATATAAGGAGTATACTCATTTTGAGTCTCCAAATAGTATATGTTTTATGAACAGCTACAGAAATGTATATGTTTTGCTTAGCCAGATCCCTTGTAAACCCAAACCCACATTGTACGTACAAAACGCCACACAACTCATGTAAATATATTTATCTAGCAAAGTCCTTTTTGCAATTTTATTCCTTTATAAATTAATATCATTGCCTTTTCGTCTTGTAGTCGTAAAATGTATGCGTGTATGTATGTATGTAAAGTACTTACGCTCAAAGTCATTGCGAACTCATTTTCTCCTCAGCAGTCAGTCATGGCCATTGCTACATTGTAACAATAAAACTGGCTTACTGGTACATTGGTATGTACTTACATACATTAGGCGACAAATGAATGTTGACACCTTGTTCTAATATAATATTCACAATAATTTTCATAAATATTTTTTTTTTTTATGAAAGTATAGTTCATTCTTTAATACAAACCATATAAATCAAAGTTTCATGCTTCAAAAAAATTAAAAAAAAAAAAAATCATTAAAATTTTCAACTTTTTATTCAGAATTTTTAGAAAACTTGCGAATATTCAGTTTTGTAGCCCATTTAATTTCAGTCTAATAAAATGCAAGTTGCAACCGGCTAAAAAATCGCGTTGATTTTTGAGAATTTATGTTTTTTTGGAGACTGCTTTTGCGTTTTTTTTATATAACAAGTGTAATTTACAAAAAGTGTCGTTGATTTTTGAATGTTTGTTGCTAACGGTCTCGCGCATTTTATTTCATAAGAACTTCATGCTTATATGGAAAAAAAGGCAAAAATCCGTCTCCAAACAAAAAAAAAAAAACGCGATTTTTCAGCCGGTTGAATCTTACCGCTTAATGTAAATAGAAAATTATTTCTTATTTTCTGTCAATTTCGTGAAATTGGCTGTTCTGAATAAAAAGTTGAAAATTTGGATACATTTTTTTTTGAATTTTTGTGAACTTTGTATAAAGTGTGAAAGTTTGATTTGTATGGTTTATATTATAGAATGAACTATATTCTCATAAATAAATAATGCAAAAAAAATTTTCATGAAAATAATTGCGAAATTTGTATTAGAACAAGGTGTACAATTTCATTTGTCGCCTAGTGTACTTACATATGTATGTATTGCCTTCACGCCAATTTACTCTGCAGGCAAAATGATTACAATGTCAACAATACTTAACTTGTCCTCGACCCACTAATATTGTCCCCTATAAAAAGTATATCAATGTACATACATAAATAGTATGTATGAAAATATAAGAGTATGTATAAATACCCTGTATTGTCTTCGCATAAAAATGCGTAATTTATATGTGACTAAGAAAGAAAATTAGGTATACATAGCACTACGCGCTTATTAGAACAGCAACGGAAAATATTTGTACATTTGTATGTAGGTGTATAAAAGATGACCCTGTGCAGGATTTGAAGGTTTTGTTAAAGCTGCTTAATGAAGCAAGCACATTTTGTTTAATTAGGGAATTATTTGAAGATGAATAAAAAGAATATGAATACAAAATATGATTGCGTATACGACGATTCCATTTTGAATGCAGCAAATGTTCTTTAATTAAAAAAAAAAAAAAATTATTTCATAAAAAATATGGGCAATTTATTTCTTAAAAAATATGACTGGGGTCAACTTGTCAAATAAGGTTAAATTAACTACACAAAGAAATAAGTAACATGATTTTTTCAAACAGCGTAATTTTTGCGGTGATTTTTAAATTTTGAACAGAAAAAGTATTTTAAATATAAAGCATGTTCACATTATCATAATTTACGTAATGCTGAAATCAAGTAATTTTGCCATGGTAAAATTTGTCAATAAAAATGAAGTTTGCGAAAATTCAACCAATCTCAAAAATTTGCCATCAAACCTTCAAATTTTTTAATCAGATTTTTTAGAAAAAAGTTGGGCATGAATTTTTATAGCCAATTTAATTTCAGTATGGTAAGGTGCACTTTCGAAGTTGTGCGTTTTCTTCGATATAAAAAATTTGAGTATTTTAGAACAAACATAATTATTTTGTATGAATGAAAATGCAAGTTCTCATAAATAAGCGCGAATTTTTGAGGTACTTTTGAGGTACTACGTTTGTTCACTTTTACTGTACTGAAGTTGCCTGAGCTATAAATAAAACTTCATACCCAACAATTTTCTGTCAGCCTGGCAGGGTTGGAAGTGTCGAAAAACTTATTTCGGAGGTAGCGTTACTAGCTTGAAGTGAGGCCAGAATGCAGAAAATTTTGTGAATCCATGGAAAAGAATATTCGTCGCAGTTACCACGAACTTCACGTTGCACACAGGAGTATTTGTATAATAAAATCGGTTGGCAGAATTTTTGACTTCCTCAGAATTTGTTTGAAGAATACCCTATTTCAGAATTTTATTGAAAAACACCCTGTCTCAGAATTTGATAGAAGAACGCCCTACTCCAGAATTTGGTTGAAGAAAAAATGCCCTATCTCAGTGGAAAATACATTGAAAATGTGCTGAGATACCGCGTTTTTGAATCGGCGTAAATGAGAGCCAATCTGGAAAAACGGAGGGCATATCCGGACTCGCCGATCCAAATATACCAAAAAAATATGAATGCCGTTTTGAATTTTTCTGAAGTTGGTTTTTTGGGGACCTATGGTATTCGATGTATAAATATGACACGAAAATTAAGCTAAGATAAATGTAATTAAGTTTTTTTTCTCATATAAATGCCTAATTATGATTAAGTTCCGTGATTTATTTCATTACCTATCAAAAAAACACACCACATAGTTTTGGCCGATTTTAATATGCAAATACTCCTCTGTGCGTTGGCGAAAAAATTTACATAATTTCTTAAGCAGGGATCACACGATTTGTAGATTTGTACATTCGGCAGTCACAGAGTGGTGTTGTCTAGAAATTTTTCTAGAGAATCAGTTCAGCACAATAACAAAATATGAAAGAACACCACTGTGTAACTGTGAAAATGTACAAATCTGCACAAACGTACAAATCATGTGATCCCCGCTTTATACATGTAATTTATAAATAATCTTGCGAAGCCCTTAAAAAGATATTATGATTGAAGATTAAAATGAAAAAAAATAAAAAATTCTCGTTAGAGGTAATTCATTTAACCTGAATTTAAGTTTTTGAAAATCCAGAAATTTCAAACTAATACTCGTACATGCAATCGTCATCAGTCCTTATGTTTATCACAGTCGGTTTCTGAATGACTACTATTTGGCGGCTCGGCAGTTCATATACCTTTAGTTTGCAATAGTAATGGGGCCATTCCATAGAACCAATCACTGTTGTTTTATTTTCCAAATACGTCTTCATATTATACGCTGCTAGCCATATGGATTTAAATTGATGGTTTATCAAGGACATTTTTTATGTTTCCAATGTTCATCTTTACAGAACTTATTGATCTAAGTTTCTTCAATATTAATGAAATTTTTATTAAAACCTAGTACCTGTGAACTTTCTAGTATATCATAAATGGTTTTCCGAGAAAAAAAAAAACATTTTTGATTTTGTTTCTTAACGTACACAATGTTCTGACAAAAAAGAAATAATTAAAAATACGCGCGTGACAAGACATGTTAAACAGGTAGTAGCATTAAAGCAAAAATAACATTTACCCAAGGCAAATTTATATAAGGTGGTGTCGTTGCATCAGCTGTGAGTAGCGTTTGATTGTCAAAATTTTGAATTTCGTTAGTGAGTGAGTGAACACGTGAGAGTGTTTGCATGTTCTGTCGCCCTTTTTCATTCGGGGAAGAATAGCTGAAATTTGACAATGGCCCGCTAAAAGCAAACACAAAATATAAGTAATTGTTGTATTTGTTCAATCGATACCACCTTATATGTATTCGCCTTGCATTTACTTATATTTTGTTGTTGCTTCTTGTCACTAAAGCGTCAAAAAAGTATTCTGATATTTTTATTTGAAATGCAAAAAAAAATTTAAATGACAAAATTTTAAATTAAATATTTAAAAAATTAAGAAGTAAATGGTCAAAACAAATATTTTTAAAGCAAGCTTTCTAAATATAAACGAAATCGGACCATAAATACTAGTTTACCAAATATATCGAATTGTACGCCACCTATCGGCAAAATTTTTAGTGGAGTTATTCCTTTTCATGTAGNCACAAAATATAAGTAATTGTTGTATTTGTTCAATCGATACCACCTTATATGTATTCGCCTTGCATTTACTTATATTTTGTTGTTGCTTCTTGTCACTAAAGCGTCAAAAAAGTATTCTGATATTTTTATTTGAAATGCAAAAAAAAATTTAAATGACAAAATTTTAAATTAAATATTTAAAAAATTAAGAAGTAAATGGTCAAAACAAATATTTTTAAAGCAAGCTTTCTAAATATAAACGAAATCGGACCATAAATACTAGTTTACCAAATATATCGAATTGTACGCCACCTATCGGCAAAATTTTTAGTGGAGTTATTCCTTTTCATGTAGTTAATATAGGTACGTTCTAAATATGAACCAAGTCCGACAAATATTTCGACTCTTGCGCCGCCTATCAGATTAACTCATCTCGTATTGCATTGTCATCGGGTTTCTGAGCCAACTGTGAAGTTTCAAGTCTCTAGGTCATCGTGAAGTCGGTCAAAAATTGATTGCAAGATGCAAGTTAAATAAAAGCTTGTAAAAATGCGGCAACTTTCTTTCATGGTAGAGCCATCGATCCATTCTACGAAAACGTACGAAAACCTGATTTTCAATCGCTTCTTTTGTATGAAAAAAGTTTAATATGCAAATAGATTTTGACGATTAATGACTTTGGTGGTTTTACAAAGAGTTGGCAGGTCGTCTGCGTAACGAACGATATCACAACCATACTTCTGTAGTAAGAGACCATCCATCGCGAGATGTAAAGAAATAGATAAAGAACATCTCCTAGTGATCATACACTTTCTACTTAATTTTCACAAAGTATGTTCCCGATCCGTCTTCGAGATAAATCCCCTTATTTTCTAAAGACACACACATCTGTTAATATTTTAACGCACATAATTTCTCTGTATACTCGAGTATACTCGTATAAAATATTTATCCTTACAAAAGACTTAATTTATTTTTATTTTATTTTTTCAGGCAACCAAAGCTGGCACCAACACAGCGAGCACGCGCACCAATCACACCATAACGGTAAGCATATTTCTATTAAAATTTGCTCTTTATCAAAGCTCCATATAAATAAGTGAAATTCGTTTAAGACTTCCTACTTCCAAACTTATTTCTGACTGACACTATATGAACGTATGTATGTGCTTGTAAAATTTAATTATGTCATTAATTTGCCACCTTCAAAAAGACAGCAACGTTGCTGTTGCTACTTCAAACCAAAAGATTTCATACGATTTTATATGTATATACAAAAACAACAAAAGCCAACTTAATAAAAAGTGGCAGCGAAGCGCATCAAAAATTTATGCTTCACCTGAGCGCCCCCCACGGTTGGGTGGAAAATTTTTACTTGGTAAAGGATGATGACAGTCTCTCTTCCATGACTTGTGAGTGTGGTTTGGAGGTGGTAGAATAAGTACATAATGAAATTATAAAATCTATGTACTTGACAATAAGTAAATGGGTGGCAATTATATACTTACACACATCCTTACGAAGGTATTTGTGTAAGTATATAATAGTCTGCAGTACCCAGCCAGGATTTGGAATATTGTTCGGCGAGTTATCGCACTCTCGAGTCATCTACGAGTCACATAGAAGAGCGCTTAAGGACATTTCCTCTCCGAAATGGAAAGGCGTATCTTTTCTGATTCTTCTTTGCAACTAAACATTGTGGATCAAACGACCATTAGTGTGCACAAACAAAAAAGTATGTAAATCACCAGCTGCTTTATTTTCTATTTTCCATAAGCGTCGTTTTTTAATCACTGCCCATTATATTAAATGAACATTTAAGAAATAAATAATATAAAAAAAAAACTTTTTAATATACAACGCTTTT
>NW_016174471.1:0-10897 GCF_001687245.7 Rhagoletis zephyria
CGCGCCGCGGCGGCAAGAAAGCAATAAAAGTGGCTATGCAAAGCTGCTGTAGTGGCGATGTCTGCGCGTGCGAGTTGCCGCCACATTAATGCAACGCGTTGATGGCGCGGCTGCTGTTGGCCGTTTGTGAAGTTAGCTAGCTGGTAAGGCAGAAGGAATAGGAGGTGCCGCAGTGTGACGCAAGGGGGCAATTGGTATTCGGAGTAGTGCATTTGTGTGCTTTCTTTTCTTCTCCGACTACTTACGCGTATTTTGTGCGCCTAGGTCGTCAGGCAGCAGGCGGTTTGAGGAATATGTAGGATGCTTGGTTTGGTGACTTTTACGAGTCACTTAACGCAAACAATGAATGCGCAAATAAGTGCAAAAACGAAAAACGACAAACAGTGGCCGGTCGCGGTCCAAAATGATAGCAGTTTTGCAAATTAAGTCGTTTATTTGCTAAGCTGCTGAGGAAATGAAGTATTGGCTAATATTGGCACACTCCAGAAGAGAATCAATCATTGAATTGACTTTTGTTAAGGGCCGTACAAACAGAGACTGGGCGCCAAAAGTCCTCTGAGTGAATCTTGCGTGTGTGTGCATCCTGGGAAATGAACATCTTCCACGCGACTAGTCGGGATCTTGATCTCATTTTTACTACTAAATTATAATGCGGAAAACTTGCCCTAAAACAGGACCCCTTAATGAAAAAGTTCGAAACAGTCAAGCAAAAAACGGCGACTAAAAGTACCGATAAACGTAGAATTTTCTGAATAATCGCGTTAAAACAAAAAAGTTCTAATGAGTGCTCAAAAATCTGCAAAAACTTAAGTCCAAAAATTACCCAAAATAACTCTAAAGGACCTTGCGAAAATACCGAAAATAGTGCAGTGAAGTTCTCGAAAACACCGAGGCTGTTGAACACGCGAATAATCCAAAAATTCCCTTAAACAATAGAAATTCCCAATATTTTTTAAAATGAATACCCATACTCATGAAAAAAATCCTGGAAAAACAAAGAAAATCCTCAAAACTCCTGCTTAAAATATAAGCGTTCCGAAAAATGCCGAAAAGTTCCAAACAACTCCAAAAAGCTCGCCCGAGAATATCGAAAAAAGTACCTACAAAGTCTCCGCCGAAACTACTGAATATTCCCGCATAATTCACGAAAATCCGCTAAAACAATCTAAAATTTTCGAAAGATCCTGAAAAAAAAAATATCCGAACGGTCCTAAAAGCCGCCAAATAAATGTCTTAAAATGCAATGAGCGCATTCCAGAGATACCGAAAAATATTGAAAACCTCCGAAACCGTTGGATCGAAAATTTTCGAAAAAGTTCTTGAAAAAATTCCAAAAAATATCATACGATTCTCGAAAATGTCCAAAACCGAAAAATGTGTATGAAAATATCAATAAAATCTCGAAAACCTACCAAAAATTATGAGTCTAAAATTTCCCCATAAAACGTGAAAATCTAAAGATACCGCAAAAATTCCGATACGCCCCCAGAAAATACGGACAGAAATGGGAGAGAATTAGGATAAAATCTCGTAAAAAAAATGCCGAGAGAAATTTTAGAAAACTACTAATGTTTGGATTCTTTTATTAAAACTTAAATAACGGCAAAAGGAAATTATTGTACCGGAAATTTTGCCATTTATGAACAAGTATTTTTCCTTAACGGTGAGTAGATACAAACGTATTTCCGACAACCCGACCACTCCGAATCAGTATATCAAACGGGAGTGTTGGTCGTCCAGGAAGTAGCGCATCATCTCGCGAGGAAACCTGCAGGCAGGAAACAAGTCTGCACCTTCCCTGGCAAACAGGCAGCACTGAAAGCTTTAAGCTCTTTCATAGACAATATAAAGTCGCTCTAAATTCCGTAGAACTTTGATTGTCACAGCCCAGCATTAAAGAACTCAACTTATATGGGTGCATCGGTATATTGAGGTTAATTTTAGGTTGAGCAAATTGGCAAGGGAGGTTAATTTCCAGCCTTTAAAGCACTAATGGGCACTGCCTTGCCCGTGGGCAAAGCTCTTTTAAGCTTTCTATACATTTTGTATAGGCGCGAGCAGGGTAAAAGCTCTCTCTGCCCATCGCTGCTTTAAAGGGTTTCTTTTTTGATTTTCGGTGTTTCAGACAGGGCAGGAATATGATGTATTGTGGAACGATTTTCCGTCATCCTTTGTTAAATTTGCCTTGGAGACAAATCGGTTTCGGCGCTATTCCATCTTCTGTGCCGCACCACTGTACATCTTCTAAGCCTGACTTATTGCCTTTAATTTTATGAGCCTAGAAAAGTGGAGGTACTGGACCATTGTCGTAGTTGTAAGTAGAAAACCAATGCAGAGATTTCACTGGCGAAAATGCGAGCTTTCTGCTTTGGCAAAGTTCATATCGTCAACAAAGTGATTTGTACCCGAGTGAGCCTTTTAGCATCGGGAATGATTGGTAACTTCGTATAGCTTTACAGCGGGTCTTTTTCCACAATCAAAACAATCTTTCCAACTTAAACTAAAAGTATTAAAAAGCATTACGCAAAAATATTTTTTATTTTTTTTCAGAACTTCCATCGTCCGCAGCTGAGTAACTTCAAGTGTTGTATGTTTATTCAGCCTTTAAAATAATTTTTTCAATACTATCCACACCTCAGAGATCACCAATTTGTATGGAAAATGGCAATCGACGAATTAGCGTCAGGTTTGTATAGCTAACTACATACATACATACTTTCGTGTATATGTGCTTACATTTTAAATTTTTGTGTATTTTTCCTTACCATTTTTCTTTGTCAATATGATCTATGTAGAGTATTTTTTAACATTGCACAGGTGCTAAGCTCAAACGAAAACAAGGAGAATGAGGTGGGTAGAATAAATTCACATTGTGGTAAAGAAAGAAAAAAAAACATTTTTATTTGCAGAAGGAGTACCAAAAAAAAGTAAGTTTCGAGAAGGAGAACACAACAAACTTCAAAAGGTGACAAAAACGTAGAGCAAAAAGGCAAAAATAAAAGAAATAAAAAGAAAAAACTATGCAACGCCGAAATTCTACATGCAAGCTGCGGAAAGAGCAACGACGCTGGAACACAGGCGAATACTTAGTAGGCATTGCATTACAAGTCTATGGGTATGGATATGTATTTTTTACTCGTATAAAGACGCATATGCTTAAAAATCACTGAAGTGTAACCAAAAAGTGAAGTGACGCCAGCTGTATGAGACGCCATAGGGCGTCAAAGCATGTGGCATAGACAGAGGGCTTGGAAAGCGAGATACATATGTGTACTTCCCTGCGTGCAATACTTGCTACATTTTAGAGGCATTCAACATTTGGTATTGCGTGAAAAATAGCGTTAAAAAGTGCATACAAGCTTTTTCGCTTCTCTTCCTCAAAAACAAGGAAAAAAGTTAAGCCACATTGCGAGATAACGAACTTTAAACTCCGTTCAGAAAATTACGAAAGTGCCTCGCATGCAATATAGTCATACATATGTATGTATATACATACATTTGATGTGCGTGCGTTCTTAAAATGTAGGTGAAGTGCTACTATACATGTATGTATATATAAGTATGTAGCTGCAATATTGTCTACGAAAACACTCAGGCCAGTAAAGAGAAGTAACTACTTTTGACTACTGCCACTTTTAACTACAGCCACACACACACACACGCACACAGTAGACAGACAGCAAAGCTTGCCACTTTTCCATGGAAATGCAGTAAAATTACAGCAAATTGCTGTTAAGACAAGTTGCAAGTGTTTTGTGTAGGGCGTGTAGGCATAAAAACATTTGCAGGTAGTACAATCTGGGTATACTCGTATGTAATAATAAAAATATTTTAGCGCTTAGCTTTTGCTAAGTGTTTGGCCGAGCTTTTCCTTTAAATTGGTGGTGTGCGTCTTGATTTTGTTACAAAAATGGAGGAAAGACGCCTCCGAACGGCAAATCGATTTTATGAGAAGCTTTTTGATTGTCTGCCGAGGGGCGAACGCTGTTAGAAAAATTGCGTTGCCCGGAACAGGGAGCGAACCCAGGCCCTGCGGAGTGGTAGTACGCACCTCTAACCGCTTAGCCGCAACGACCGCTCGTATGTATCTACAGCTATAACCAACTAAGTAGTAGCACCCACTGACAAGTGGGTTGGTACACACTTAAATACATATGTACAAATGTGCACGAAAATGTTGAAAAATTGCATGTAGCACAAATGATACTCGCACCTTCGTGGTGTTGTTGGTTAGTTGGCGAGGAAAGGGCGACTCAGCGCAAATGAACTTTGTGCACCCACTTAGCTGCTAGCGGGTAATTAGCATAAATTGCTGTAGCATAGCTTAGGGAAAAGTAGGTACCTGGAACTTAGTAGGAAGCGAAATGTTTAAGTGCAAGCGTAGTTTTGACTCATTTGGAGAAAACTTTTTTTAAATTTTAGAAAGCGAGTACTATACGTTTTTGCGTCAACCCAAAGTTTGAAGGTACTGAATCCAGGTAAGTAACAATGTGAGCCTTCAGTTAGGACGTATTTAAAACGCTCGCTCTCGGTGGTGCTAATCAAAGTACTTCTGGGAGCATATCGAGAGCAATATGAAATTCTATAGTCTTCGTGAGCAGCAACCGCAGCGGTCTACAGCTGTGTACTAGCCTTAGGTAAGTTTGCTTAGGAACGCGTGTATGCAGCTTTTATACTTCAATTCGGAGGTAAGTTTGTCCATCGTGAATGCGCTCTATTAGCGCCAGGAGCAAAGATATACCTCCAACCGAGGTTATATCAAAGCGTAACCATAGTGTCTGTTAAACCACTAACTTCCACGTCTGAAATGGCGATAGTTTCAATTCCTATTATCTCTGCCAAGCTGATGAAAGAGATATGAAACCAAGTGCTTTAATTGCCTGGGGTCTGCAGAGCTGGACATTGTTATAGGAGGTGGTGAATTCATTCTTCTTTTTCCTTACCTCGGCAACTTCTGCAGAGCATCGGATTCTCACTGCGGATTGGTTTGGTGTCAAAAACTCCTCAGTTCATTGAGCCTCTTAAGCCTAACAATTGAGCTTTGGCCATAGCTGTGCCAGTTAAAAAGACTTATTCGGTCTTTCCTCGACGCTCCGTCTTCATATAGATTTGGATTCAAGGATAAATGCCCCGCAGGAAAGGTTAAGGTTGGTGGTAACCAGCATTTAAAAAGAAAATTCAGAGGTTTAAAATTTGTTCTTTTCTGCAAGCCCTCTACAATGAACAATAACTTATAGACTATTGAGAAAACTCCGCGTTCGGAGAAGGAAGTAGTTTGAAGTCAGTCCCGATACGAGGTGCTTAAACCTAAGTCTGCGTAGCTTAGAATCAGTATTGAAATAAATTAATTTCATCGTATTTCTCTATATTTTATTTAAAATCCGTGCGCACTAGATCCTTTTAGATATCTCGTATAAACCTAGATTTAGATATTTCGATCATATTCCCAACTAATGCATCAGCAGTAACTGTGCTTGATAAATTAGATTTTTCCAAACACAGGGACCTTTTGTACTCAAGGCCTAGAAAGAGAGGATTTGGAACATAGGCATATATGAGTGGGATGGGAATTCGTTGCTTATCTGAAAACTTACGAGACTCCTTTATGAATCTTAGCAGGTTTTCGATAGAAAGAGAATGTAGCTTGTCCTTTCTCAACACACCAAAAATTACCACATGAGTCTGGAAAATATTCTGTACTATCATCATCTTTCAAACAAGATAAACACAGTGGATCGTCGATGATGTCCCCATGTGTTGTGTAGGGCGCCTCCTTCTCTGTCTGTGAAAGAATTTTGCTACAACCCTGTCAAGTCTTTTCAGGAAACACCGAAAGAGATCTCAGATATTTTATGGCTGACATATCTTCAGCGAACTGAGTCCAAATACCCGACATCTCTTTGGATTTCGAAATAAATCGACGCCCCCCAGTGCTGGAAAAGCCTTAAGGTACATAGTTTAGAAGCCTTAAAGTTGATGAAGATTTCTTTAGAGTATACATTCGACTGATTCACCAGATCAGTATGACACAGAAAGTTACTAGCGTTATGATGATATCATAGAGCCAGGAATCAAGTCTCAGAAGGTTCTTCTGAAGGTGCAATGCGAATGCACTTTTTCTTAGGATTAGGTGGACCTCTAGCAGTGCAGTTTACTTAGTCACCAAGCTCAAGAACCCTTGGATGAGGTAATAGATGGTATACAGAAGTCTACTGCTCCCAAAAAAAAAGTGTCACATCATCTGCATCCAGCAAACGGTAGCACCTGCTCATCGGTTATTAAAATGCTTTTCTAGAAGCATTTTGGAGCTAAAAGCAAAGCATTTTTTGATGTTCAATTTTTTTTTTTATTGTTCAACTTCATGACTCAGATGCGAACAAATAATCAAAATAATGAAACGAAAATCTATTTTTCGAGGAAGCAATTGAAACAAATTGAACAAATATTTTAGCCCTTTTCACTGAAGGTCAGTTTTGTGATATCTTTACCGTTGATTCCATGCAAAAAGCACCGCTCCGCTTCATTCAGTGTGAACACCAGCAGCTCCGCTCTTCCTTACTTCGCTCGGCGCGACTGGGCATTCTGTGTAAAAATATTTGGTTGGCGAATTGAAGAGAGTTAGTAGCTCTCAACTGTCAAACAGTGGTGGGCAGTTGAGGTGAGAGATTAGAGGTACGTACGAAGACAGGTCAACGCAATAATTAACAAGCGCAACAGTAATCGAAGGTAAAATAAAAGTAGTGACAGCTGAGCAGAAAAACAAAATTTAGCTGGTAAGTAAAAACAAATTCTCCAGAATATCCCAGAGTTCATATAATTGTGGGCACATCTTTAGCTTAAAACCACTATGAATATGATTTCAGAGTACTGCTAAAATGGTAAAGAGGTGGGTGAAACAAAATCGGCAAAAGATGTAAGCATGAAATTACATAGCACTCAAGAGAATAGGCTGAAGTTAAAGGAATAAAAGAAATAAAAAGAAAAAAATAATTGAAAAGGAAAAGAGCAGTAAAATGAAAAAACATACGTAAAAACATTGGCTTCAGAATACAGAAATGCCTGCTGGAGCAACTGATGTAGATCAGCGCTCATCGCTCTGGTTATGTGAGGCAGTTGAGCTTAACACTTGAGTGCCTACAATTCATAGCTTAAATAAATCAGCAGCAAATTATAACAAAAGTGGAGTATGTTTATCGGCAGCTAAACCCGATCAACAAATCTGGCTGGCATGCCAAGCCGCAAAATTGAAGCTGATTCTTATGTGTGCTGCTGATGAAAGCGGCGATGATGATGTCGATGAAAAAGTTTCATTCAACAAATGATAAACAATAAGCGACGAGTACTTATGCAGGCTACAAAAACAACAACAATGACATAAAATAAGTAAGAGCTTCATTTGAAAATATGCATGCACTTATGTACATTAGGTTGGTCCAAAAAAATAATAATTAAAACGTTAAGCTCTCAACACCTAGAAATTTTCTAAATCGAATAAAAAAACTCGTATTTTTTTTAATTATATTTAGAACTGCCACAAAGCTCATGAAGTTTTCCATGTATTTTACATGGGGGAAAAAATCTTTTTCGTAAAAACGGAATTGAATTCATGAAAATTAAATATTTTATGTTTTCTTCAGTAGTCTTCCAATAATAATATGCAATTGTTTATGTTACTGTTTTTTAATACGAACGATTTTTTATGGGTCACCATATAATTTTTTGCAGTTTTTGGATCACCCTAATGTACATATTCATATATGGATGAAATGTGTATTTGTAGTAGTCTGTTGAACTCCTCTTGGCAGCGGCTTGCCTCACTGCGTCAGTTGCTTTGCATCACGCTGACTGATGACATACTGCTGTCAAGCATTAAATACACACATATTCAGATATGCAGAAGATCGCTTGCAAAGTTGACGCTCATTATGACAGTTCAGTGCTTTCGAAAGTATCCCAAAAAGCGCTGCAAACTGCTGCCGCGAGTGTCATTTGGGTTCAGAAGCGCATACATACTTTCATGCACCCATACATACATACAAACATATCGCATACGATCTTCAAAAGTGACACAACTCAAAATTTGGCATTTTTGAAATTATGCACTAAAAATGTACACAAAGCTTTTATTCACCTTTCTGTGCTATGTGCTACGAAATAGTTTCTCGAATTTGCTGACGAATGGGTAATTTTGAGTTGTGTCATGGTGCAAGTTTTTAATTTTTTTTGTAAAGGAAACTAGTCGCTTTTTGTTATACCCATTCGGATATCAAGGGGTACAATTAGTATCGGCATAGGACATGCTCGAACAAAATCGAACAGTTCCCTGCATATACAACGATCAGAAGAGGTATCCCCGATTAGTCGCACGTATGTACAGGCATATTGAAAGTAGATATACGGGTACTTCTGGGACCACCCCCGTATACCAGCAGCGAAGATCGAATTAGTATCATAAGAAGACGGTATCGTAATTTAGTTGTTGAACTGGATGAAAAACGGGGAAAAAGTTGATCAGCTAATAAAGGTATTTCATGTCACAAGTGCCAGTAGAAAAGTCACTATTCGGCGCTTACATCTGAAGCAGAGAGTTATTAAGCAATCTTGTCCCAGAATCGACTTATAGTGAACTTAGGCTGGAGTAATTTTTCATGTGCCATTCACTATGATTTAGCTCCTTTGGAAGTATTGAGCCCGGTACAAACCCATAATGTAGTAGTTGCGATCTTGTTTTTTTTTATGTACTACTGGGTTGCATTTTGCATCATCAACACACACTACGAAAATTTTCATGTCACCATTGCTCCAATTGTTTCGCTTATTATGTATCTACTGCTTACTGCATCCAGCTGCCGCCTAACTACTGTCATCATGACGATGACACAGCATACATGCATAACGCCGACAGCTATTTTTTTTTGCTTTACTTTTTCATTTTCATATTTTCTTCAACTTTGCTTGTTCATTTTCATTAACTCAAATTGGGCGCTAGCTCATATCATATATCCCAGGCGAAATGCCTTCTTCACCGCGTTGTAGTCGCGTACCTTTGGCATTTCAGGTCTTTAGAGTAGCTTTTTCATTTGTTTATATGTTCATACTGTAAATATGTATGTACTTGCATACTACATATGTATATGCATAAGCTATATACATATATACACATATGATATATACACACAAGGGTTACCTTATGGCATGTTATCTACTTATTTTGAGTACACTCTCCTCGCTGACTTCGTAATTCATGCCGGTCATGGCAGAGTAAATTTCGGAAGGGAGTGAGGTGTGAAGCTGCTATAAGTGTCACGAAAAAAGTTCAGTGAACCAAAGTGAAATTTCTAACGTTTGCAGGAGAAGAAAGTTTCTATTTTTTTTAGAAAAATAATGGCGACACTTATTTTGATAAGACAAACACACAGAGGCATACATATGTATATTTAATAAAGGATATACTCTGATTATGAATATATGGAACACCTGTGACTATGAAGCAATCAAGCTTAGCGAACTTTTTTGAGAAATTTATTGAATTTAATGTTTATGCTCCCCCGATCGCATTCACATTACTCTATCGGACCTTTTAACAGTCGGAGAAAACAGACTAAATGCAACTGCATCGGTGTGTAACATCTGTTGGACCTCTTCGAACTTTTTCTGCTTATTTTACGCCAAAAAAAATGTCACCAATTGACTCTCTGCCATTGCTCCTGAGTCTGAGGGTTGAGTAAGAGGCGTGCCGTCCTACCTAACCCAACCTAGGTTAATAGCAGATTCTATAAAGTATAATGCATCCCTGTTCATAGCTTCATGCTTTGCTTGCAAAACGCAGCAGTGGTCTGGCAGAAAGGACAAAGATCTTGTGAGGCAGTAAACAACACCGCTGTTGATCGAACGACGCGATACTAACAAGTGGGGATCAGAGAAGAATTGAAGAAAAAATTGTGAGATAAATGGGCAAGAATTGGAGAGTTGTTGCTAGTAAATCCTTTATACTGCACTTATTTAATTAATGGTATAATTTTTTGCAATTTTTTTCAAAATCATTTGAAATGTAAAAATGAAATGGTAACCAAATAGATTAAACATTTTCTAACTAATTTATAATTTTTTTTTTAATAATATTAAAACTATCATCGTAGTTCAAGAAAGTTTTTAAGATTATTTTTTTTTTACAGACCAACTTTTTTTTCTTAAATCTAGAAATTGTGCCGTAATTTTTCCTTTATATTTTTCAAGTAACGTTCATTTTTAAATCTTAGGCAAAAGTTCTTATTTTTCAAGTGTTTTTTTATTATTAACAAAATTGTTCCCAAATTTTTTTCTAAATATTGTTTATCTTAAAATTTTTTTTCATATTAAATTTGTTTTTCAAACAAGTTTTGTTAAAATCTTTTTATCGTAGTCCAGAAATGTTTTTAAGATTTTTTTTTGTTAGACAATTTTTTTTTTTAAATCTCAAAATTGGGTTGCATTTATTCCTTTATATTTTTGAAATTAGAAACGTTGATTTTTAAATTTTAGGCATTTTATTTTTACTTTTTTTTATTTTTAACAAAATTGTTCCCTGAAATTTTTGTTAACATTATTTTTCTTAAAAATTGCCCTATTTTTTAAAATAAATATCAAAATATATATATTTTTTTAGACAAATTTTGTTTCATTAAAACTCAATTATTTTCGTTGCTTTATTTAGAATAAACTTTATATAAATTACCTACTATTATACTACTACTACTACTACTATTATGCTATTACGATATAAACATTTTTTAGTGTATTTTTTCTAAAATTTTTTAAATATATTTTAGCAGCACTCTAGTTTGTGAAAATAAAGCTAGGTCAATATTGTTTTTTTCTTTTAATTATAGCAATTTTGTTCAAAATTAGTTGAAAATTT
>NW_016174472.1:0-10896 GCF_001687245.7 Rhagoletis zephyria
CTTATAATTTATTTTTTAGTCATGCCAAATCACCATGGCACCACACAGCGGACGCCACTATCAACATTCCTCTCTCACTCAGAGTTGTGGTGGGGTTACCTAAAGTCGCAGAGCTATACCAATAAGCCACAATCGGCCGATACCCTTAAAGCCAACATCGACCAAATTTAGCCGGATCAATGTGGCGGGAGTAATTGAAAATCCGTGCCACTATAAGAGGCCTTAGTGGACACGATTAAGTGATATAATCCATACATAATGGCATTCGTGAGCCTTTCAAATAAAGAAAGCTTTTCGTTGATACCTCACTTCTGGCAATGCTGAGAGTCCTGCTGGGCGACCAAGGCCCTAAGTAACGTTCATAATACTGGTGACGACTGGTGGATGCAGTGGCAGATCAACCGGTTGCCAACGCCAACGGTTAAAGTACTGGTGGATTTTCAGTTGCTTCCGATTGCCCTCGGCAATTGCAGCTGGGGGAGACAGAAAGCGTGCTCAAAGCGGATGCCGTCCTGGTAGTTGTACACAGCAATATTAGGTGCTGGAACGGGCGAGGCAGGTGCCGGCAAGGGTCGTCCAAGTCGAGGGTAAATAATTGCAAGGAGCTGTATATCGCGCACTAGGCACGACTTTTTTTTTAATCTTTTGTCGACGTAATTTTGCCGAACTTTCTTCTCAGGAACTCAAGAACTTTTGAAAAGTTAATCGGAACAGTTACAAGTTTTACATTTTTCAAAAATTTTACATTTTCGAATTTTTTCGAAAAAAGTGTTTTTTCTGCGTAATACAGAACTTTTCTTTTCTTCTCAGGAACTTTAGAACCAATGAAAATCTGCTCAGGAAACTTCAAATTTTTATTGTTCTCAAACATTCAACTTTTTCGAAAAAAAACTTTTTTCGGCGTAATTTTGCAGAACTTTATTTTTCCTTTTCAGGAACTCTAGAACTTTGAAAATCTACTCAGAACACTTTAAATTTTTATATTTTTTATTTATTTAACTTTTTCGACTTTTTTGAAAATATTTTTTTTTTCTGCGTAACTTTGCAGAACTTTTTTTCCTTTTCAGGAACTCTAGAACTATTGAAAAGCTGCTCAGAACAATTTTTTATTTTCCTTTTTGCCACATGTCGTGTGCTGCGTGAATCTGGCATAAACAATTTTTTTTTACCAAAATATCCAGGACTTTTTTTCCTTTCCCAGAACTCTAGAACTATTGGAAGGCCACTCAGAACAACTTTCTTTGTCGTCTTGCGTCATACCGTGTGCCAACTTCTCAGTCATCTTTCACTCTGTTACGGCTCTTCCGTCATTGACAGGGACCTTATGATTTAAGAAAGATTACACCCACCCCAGCGGTGAATTTTAATACCTGCAGATGCATTTCATTCTTTCTTCAATTGACTGCGAAACTGTTAAGGGATCAACGATCCCTTTGAATAAATACATTTCCCTTTTGCTTGTTATATACATATGTACGCATGTAAATCTACCATTTTCAATTATCTGAAAAAATACTTCGACATTTCCAGCCACGTCAAGTCATGTGAATACCAACCAAACATAATAAGTATTTTCTTCATATTCCAAGTCTCAATCCAAACTGTACTCATCTATGACATCTTTAACTTAAATAATATGCTTGCAAAGGGCGAGAGTAATGCTTTAAGATGTTGACGTCAAATCGATTAGCCTGAAATCAGAGCGTAGAGATATAGTAGTAATTTATCCAAGCGATGTCAACTGATGTTAAGGAGAGCAATAAATACCCATTAGGCACCGCGTTGATTCCTTAAAACATCTTACCACAGATTGCCAGGCACACAAAACACAAAAAAAGTCATTAAATAAACTCAGCTGTGATTACATTACTTTATGTGCCGTATACGGAACTTTATTTATGTTTTTTTTTTATTCTCTCCATCCTTGTGAAACACTTCATGCATTCCTTTTGGCTCATAAAGTTCCCTAGCTCGATGTCGTTTATTTGGCAGCTAGCTGTCATGTTAGCCGCTTTTTTCGCGGCTTACAAGCTGCGCCTATTATTGTGCGCTTTTACAACTGTTGCATTCTTTCCATTCTAATTTCCTTTCAACATTTTTTTTATTCCTAGTATTTATAAATAAACTTTTTATGTCATTTTTTCTGCGTGAATTCCCAAACGTTTATGTTCTCACTTAGGCCCATGCCAGCGCACTAATTTCACAGCTGTTGTCAGTGCTTTCGTGGCGCGACAGAGAAGAGCATGCCACTCGAGTGCCTGCCCTTTAGTACATCAAATGCGCCTTTTTATAGGCGTCAGCGTACAAGACATTTAGCGGTTACGCTTAATGACAGTTAATGTGCTACTTATGCCACACATTTATCATTGACGCAGCTAGGCATACACCGCAACTTGGTTGGGTTCGACTTGTAAAACTTTTCTGCCTTGTTAAAACTATTTATTGAGGTTAATTCGTAGGCGTTTTCTTGTGCAGCACATAGCATTACATTTTTTCCGCACTCGAAACTTAATTAAACCAGAAATAGTGTCAATGATTTAGGACCTTAATGCATGTTGTGCTTTTAAAACCACAATTGGAATATGGAATGAGACCAAGAACAAAATTAGTAGCATTCACACATTTAGGTAAAAATAAACTCAAGTGACATTTGCCTTGAATTATCGACTCAAATTCTGGGATCTTATTTGACACTAAGCGGATTACGATTTACTCATGCTTGGTGCCGGTTTAAAAATGCCACATTGATATTACTTATGCCTGGTTGCAAGGCCGTATTTAGGGGGAGCGGTTGTGGGTGTGGGTAAAGATATTAAAAAATACATACAGTGGTCAAAAAAATATAGCCGAATAACTTTTTGCCAAGTTTTAACGTAAAATTTTGGTTTTTATTTATTTTTGGTTNTCGTAGGCGTTTTCTTGTGCAGCACATAGCATTACATTTTTTCCGCACTCAAACTTAATTAGACCAGTAATAGTGTCAATGATTTAGGACCCTAATGCATGTTGTGCTTTTAAAACCACAATTGGAATATGGAATGAGACCAAGAACAAAATTAAGAGCATTCACACATTTAGGTAAAAATAAACTCAAGTGACATTTGCCTTGAATTATCGACTCAAATTGTGGGATCTTATTGGACACTAAGCTGATTACGATTTACTCATGCTTACGCCGAATTTCCACTAGGCATTGAAATCACAAAAAATTGGTGCCGGTTTAAAAATGCCACATTGAAATTACTTATGTCTGGTTGCAAGGCCGTATTTAGGGGCAGCGGTTGTGGGTGTGGGTAAAGAAATAAAAAAAATACATACAGTGGTCAAAAAATTATAGCCGAACCACTTTTTGCCAAGTTTTAACGTAAAATTTTCGTTGTTATTTATTTTTGGTTATTTTTTTTATAAAAAATATAGCTCATTCTTTAGCAAAACCCGTGTAAATCCAAGTTTCCAAATTTGTGCAATATTAACAAAAAAATTCAACAAACTTTCGTACACATTTCGAGCTTTTTTAAAAATTCTAAGAAATCAATCGTTGTTTTAAGCCATTTGAAACTTGTACTTTATTCTGTTTNTAACTTTTTGCCAAGTTTTAACGTAAAATTTTGGTTTTTATTTATTTTTGGTTATTTTTTTATAAAAAATATAGTTCATTCTTTAACAAAACCCGTGTAAATCCAATTTTCAAAATTTGTGTAATATTAAAAAAACTCAACAAACTTTCGTATAAATTTCGAGCTTTTTTAAAAATTCTAAAAAATCAATCGCAGTTTTAAGCCATTTGAAACTTGTACTTTATTCTATTAGAATTCAATGTGCTACAAAACTGCATACTCAGAATCTAATTAAAAAACTCAAAGTTTTTACGAAAATTTGTTGATTTTTTTTTTTAATTGCATAAATTTTTAAGGCAGTGGCACTAGATTGGTACATTTGTACACATTAGTATATTGGGCTGTCCAGTAAATTTCAGATATATAGTGACCATTTTATTATTCCTAGTTTCTGTTCGTAGCAAGAAAATTAACGCGTTGCTCCCTTTCAAACATTTGCCGTTATTCTATTGCAAACATGCTGTTTTACAGTATTAATACTTATATACCACTCATTTTAAATGCTCAAATATTTTTTCGGAATAATTGGCATTTTTTAGATATTTATTTAAATATTATTATTTTTGTTTATTTTTTTTATTATTTTGCCCCCATCTCTATTACAATAAACGTCCACTGTTATCTTTTGTGTATTTGGAATGCAAGGCATACAATTTTCACACATTTTTGGCGTCTCATTATAAGCAAGCAAACCGGCGTAATTTCGCATATTTAAAAATCATAAAGTTTATAGCCTTNGCTACAAAACTGCATACTCAGAATCTAATTAAAAAACTCAAAGTTTTTACGAAAATTTGTTGATTTTTTTTTTTAATTGCATAAATTTTTAAGGCAGTGGCACTAGATTGGTACATTTGTACACATTAGTATATTGGGCTGTCCAGTAAATTTCAGATTTATAGTGACCATTTTATTATTCCTAGTTTCTGTTCATAGCAAGAAAATTAACGCGATGCTCCCTTTCAAAAATTTTCCGTTATTCTGTTGCAAACATGCTGTTTTGCAGTATTAGTACTTATATACCACTCATTTTAAATGCTCAAATATTTTTTCAGAATAATTGGCATTTTTTAGATATTTATTTAAATATTATTATTTTTGTTTATTTTTTTTATTATTTTGCCCCCATCTCTATTACAATAAACGTCCACTGTTATCTTTTGTGTATTTGGAATGCAAGGCATACAATTTTCACACATTTTTGGCGTCTCATTATAAGCAAGCAAACCGGCGTAATTTCGCATATTTAAAAATCATAAAGTTTATAGCCTTTTTAACAAATTTGTATGTACATATAAAGAAAGTAAACATACATATGTACATACATATTTTTGAGTTCAGATATCAAAGGCGGAATTTGTGAAATTTTACTTTTTTTACAAAATATTAAGTAGATAATACAAGCCTCAAATATGCGAGTTAAGGTGGTAAGTTTTGTGCCTTTTACTTAACTAAATGTATACAAATAAATATAGATATTTTAAGATGTATGCAAGTTATAGCTTTCATCTCACAACATCTAAAGGCCTCTTTATAGGGCTGTGGAGTTATAGTTTTTTTCTTATGGTGCGACAGATTTGTGTTCATTACCTAATTGCGTATACGCCATGTAGGACTACAAACTCAAAAATTATATAGTTGGCTGGTTTAAGAAGGAGCTTGAGTTATGTTTTCGGCGGATTTGTGTCATATATATATGTCGTTCATATTTTTTTTTTAAGTATTATGCAGTAAGAATGTTTACGGCTCGTGTGNAAGTTATAGCTTTCATCTCACAACATCTAAAGGCCTCTTTATAGGGCTGTGGAGTTATAGTTTTTTTCTTATAGTGCGACAGATTTGTGTTCGTTACCTAATTGCGTATACGCCATGTAGGACTACAAACTCAAAAACTATATAGTTGGCTGGTTTAAGAAGGAGGTTGAGTTATGTTTTCGGCGGTCTTTTGTCATATATATGTATGTATATGTCGTTCATATTTTTTAAAAAACAAGTATGCACTAAGAATGTTTACGGCTCGTGTTTGGTAAGTACAGTAAACGCTAAAGCAATAATTAAATAGTCGCTTCAAATAACGTTGTAAGCGCCAATTTTCTCAAAACTAATTTCTTTTATTTACTTTAAGATATATATGTATATATTTTTTTTTAATTCAAGTTTCTTTAAGACTGCTATAACTACCGAAAAAGCAGAAAACTAAATCAAATGACCGTATGTGCATCATTAAACCATTTATTTTTTCTGTTTTTGGAAAATTATAATTCTGCCCCCTACAACACTATCTGAGGCGACCATTCAATTGCTGTAATCTTCTGCAAAGAAGCACGGTAAAAAATCTCGCTATTATTTAGACTCTTCACTTAGCCAACCTTCTCTGACTTACTACTCTGCTAGTCAAAGTACCATTAGATTACTATGATGCTGCAAAACCTTGTCGAAAATGGCGTTGCACTGCAGCCAAGTCTTCCGTGAGCTAAAGACGTTAGAATACACCTGGAGCCTATCTCATAAAGTGACAGTGATAATTTTCTAACGACAGGCATTTTCCGTATTGTCGGTGCCAATTCGACAGCCTGGTGGGTGTGTTGTTTGGATCTAATTAGGCGATAGAAATAAGTCGTTCGTTTCGCTCTACTTTGCAGGAGAACCTAAAAGCTAAAAGCTACTTAGAAACTTTAGCCGATAGCTTTTTTTACAGGCTACCGAAAATTCTTTGAGTCATGAAAAGCTTTCATAGTAAAACCTAAAATTAAGCTGTCAAGAAAAATCAAAAGAAATGATTTTTTATTATTTTTGTTGCTTGAAAAAGCACTTTGTTTTTGCTGTAAATTTTCTTGATGAAATAAATATGCGAGCATTTTTTTCTTGGGAGCTGCAAACTGATTTAAGAAACTTTGATAGAAGTAAATTTCTTTTCAATTTCTTGTGCGTCATCTTATATGAATTTTTCGTTTTTCTTGAGAGCTGTAAACAGCCCTTATGTGTTCAAACCTTATTGAAGTATTTTGAACTTTTGTTCTTAAACTCATTGCCTGACTCTCACTGCTATTTTGGTACTTTTTCCTCTTCATACATATGTATATTTCAAATTTTCAATTGAAAATATTTTTCCAAATGCTCACAGTTCTTGCACTACCTCAATTTTCAGCTCACAAAACAATAATAAATTCCATTGAGCAAGCTCTAAAATGTATTGCTTATTGGGAATAAACATACATATGTATGTACAAAATAAATTTTATGCTATTTTAGTTTCGGAATGTAGGAATTCAGCGGAATTCCGAAATAAGCAAAACTATTTGTTTGTGTACTTGAGTCGGAAAATACTTTCCAGCCGAGTGTTTCAATTTTAATTTTATTCACACACACATATGTACGTAGGTATGTACTTTGCGCCTCTTAAATTATCTCAAAAATTTTTTAAAAATAACTTTTTGTTTTTTGTTTACGTTACTATTTTAAGCAATGCGGAATTTGTGCAAATTGTTTTTATTTTTATTTGAATCGCACATGCATATTTACTTGTATTGCTAAATATTTATCCCATACCTTATCATCACACTATGGCAGAGATCACTTTATCGCACATCAACATAGCACAGCACATCACATCTTACCACTTCTCATCACACCTCGCCACACCTCGCCACAACATATCATATCACCTGTCCCCACATCACATCATTTCGCATCACATTCATAGTTTTTGTTGTTTGATATCATGTCGCTACCTTATCATCATGTACTGCTACATATTTTTTGAGAAAAAAAAAAATTATAATAAATTTCAATCTGGTAGCTTGATTTTGATGAAAATGTCATAATCTCAGCAAAAGTCAAATGGCTAACATGGCTGCTAATGTCATTAAGTGAAACTGCCTTCCTTTTTCTACCATTGTATATTCTAAAAAAAATAAAATGGGTAATTTAACTTAAAACATTTAGCACCCGCCCACATCCGCATTAAACTTTATCAAGTGTCGTCAGCAGGTAGCAATATTTACCAACGCTCAATATTTGCCACTGCAATACAAGTGTGCAACTACTTTGATGAGCGTGTCGATGATGAGCTTGTTGACAGCGAGCAAAATATTAGCTTTTATTGTTGTTATTAGCTCGTTTTTTTCTCGTTTTTGTTGACATTACGTAAATATGCGCAGCATGGTGGTTATCAAACAAGCATAAATATGAATTTGTTGTAGTTGTTGTTGTTAGGACCTAAATGTCGGTTAAATTTTGTTGTTTTTTCACATTCCCCGTAATTAGTTAGCTGCTGGTTTGTGGTGCATGTTCAAGCATGTTGGCAATTTGATAGTTTATGCCACTACAGCTTGGTTGATGCCATTAATTAGCTAATATTTGTGCTAAAAAAGACAAAGTTTCGAGAACTGGATATATGAACAAATAAAAGTTATTAATGTGGAACTTTTGTATTTTCGTTTACGTTCAATTTTGGTGTGGAAATGCATGTTAAATTTTAAACTGTTGTAAACTTCCGGTTGTTTTGCACTACAATTCATAGGAAAGTGGATATAACTGGCGGAATGCCGTTTTTCTAGCCCAGGTAATTTTCCCAAGATATTTTTATTTTAAGTTTGCACTGTGAATGACAAAAAAAAATTGAAACATCAACTGAGTAAAATTTTTCCGGATCATATTTCATAGACTAAAATTATTATGCATTTTAATTTGATCATTTATAACCTCTTCATTTAGTATCTATCGATTCTTTTCGTTAGTAGCTTAATTTATTTGTAAAAGAAACAGGCTATAAACAAATTTAAAAAAATAATAAGAAAAAATTATTTATTTTCTCCTGTTGAACTTTGAATCTTTTTAATAAAAATTAAAATATCTTGGAAAAAACCTGCAGCCGGATTCCAACTTTTGCTATCGCTTATTTTGATCGCCAAGATATTTTTTCGATAATAAGCATATCGATCATTTTTTTTTTTTGCAAAGAAATCAATATGAGCAAACGGTGTAACCAAAAAAAAAAAACGAAGAAATATACTGAAATTTTTAAGCAATCGAAATAAGTCGAAAAATTGGTATCAAAAATATGGAATTCAATTACTTTAGCTTCCGTCCCTCCCGCGCAGTACTCCTCTATAGTTCCTTCTTTTCTACCTATAACATACTCCAGCACTATTCTCTCTTATATCCTTTCACTATAATATTTTTTTTTTGCTATTCATCCCTTATAATTAGCTGAAAATTAGTAGCAAACAAAAACAATAGCAAAGTAAGAACGCATACGAACAAGCATCAATTCATCAAGCAAAACCACAAAACATGGCACTAGAACAAGCCAACAACATGTCAAACTCATTAGTGATTGACAACTGTGAGACCACCGCAACAAAATAAACATATAAAGAGCAACTCCCATGCAACAACAACAACGAGTGCAAAAATGAGTAAAAAAAGCAACCAAACAAAGTACAACAAACAAGTGCTGCCCTAAATATGTGTTTATTTGATTTTGCCCTTTATGTTGTTGTTCCCATTATTGCTGCTCTTGTGTTGGCTGTCATAATTCATGTTTTATACTCTTCAAAGTTTTTTCGAAATACCTAAATTTCAACTATATTCATCTGTAGGGCGTGTGAATTCTTGTACATATATCTGCAACAGAAAGCGCAAGTATCCTCCACAATTGCAGGATTTTGATTTTTCGTTTTTTATTTTTTGTATTTTTTTTGGCTTTTGTTGATTTTCTATGCTTACCCTCTTTTAGTTGACATGTAAATTGACATGTTTCTGTTTTTGTTTGCCACTTATATTGTACAAATCTTGACATGTTTACTAACGAGCCTACCCAAATGCATAGGCCTTATTTGGGTCAAATTTTCATTTATGAATTTTTGTGAAGTAGATAGTGAATGCAAAGGATCAAATTATATACTAGTATATGCTCTAAGCAATCGAAAATTTTAAAAAGTTATTGGGCTCACAATCAGTGTAAATTTAGTTAAATTTATATTTTTTTAACGCAGTTTTACTAGATTTGGCTCCTAGTTTCGTCAATACATATTTACACGTGTTGATTGTTTCGTGTGTTTTTATTTTTTATTTTTGTTTTTGTTGAACGGTGTTATATGTAGAGTACTCTGGTAGGCGGATGTCATTCCTGTTAATCGCACACTACTATAGTGGGTGTTGAAACGGGTAGCGGATGGCGCCAGCTAAGGCCGTTTGCGCCAAGGGTCATACGGATCCGTGTGTCATGCATAAAGGAGTAACCCTCCGTCAACAACCTCTTGCCATGTGCATTTTCCTAAGTATAGTGCAGGATATTGTGCCACTGGTTGATGTTTTAAGCACACGATCTTAGAAGTCGGCAAAGAAGTGCAAAACATAAAGAAAATGTTTCACGCAATTGGCGTCAAGGAAAACAATTTTTTTGAATTGCAACATAAGAATGTATCTCGCATTCAAAGAAATGTACGAGTATTCTTGACACAAAAGTTCATTGATAAAAAACAAATTATGAAAATAAATTTTTTTAATTTAAAAAAATATTCTGAAAGCATTTACTTCAAAGCATTTTATCAATTTGCAATGATATATTTTATTTTTTCTATTTGCAGGTAAACGTTTCCATCTCAGATGTCATACCCAAAGCTCTTACCCACTGCAAGTAATTAATTATTATATGTAAATAAATCCAACATGAAATAGAGTAAAAACATAAACACTGCATATGTTAGTTAATTTATGTATTTAAAGTAGAAAAAATAATATAAGGTAAGAACTCTTGAATGGAAAAAATTACTAATTAGCAAAACCACCCATGCTTTATTAACTGAAAGTATAAGAACTATTTTTCATATAGTATTTTGATTATGAAGTAGCTTGCGCTTTGAACTAATTTTCTCCTCAGATAGTTGAAAATTACCAACAAGGGCGAAATCTCCACCATTTATCTGATGTTGCATGCTTTGCGGCTACCTCTGCTACTAAAATTTAATTGCTATATAAAAGCCGTGCTGCAGGTTCGATCTGCCATTACTCTGCCTTCGATTCCCAACAATTAGGGAGTGGCGAAACGAACGATCAACCTGTATAAGCCATTCACAATAGTAAAACTTGTACAGTACCTCAATAGAGCCGTATTTTAAAAATCAAAAATAATTGTTATTTTGGATTTAGAAAATAAAAGTCAGAAATAACAGTTATTTTAGGAGTTATTAAATGAAAGTAAAAAAAACAATTGTTAACGATCGATTTTTTTAATAAAAGTTGTAACTGTTACGGTGCCTGGTTTTGGCAAAAG
>NW_016174473.1:0-10896 GCF_001687245.7 Rhagoletis zephyria
ATGTGAAGTTCCCTCCAATGTCCCAGGAATCCCCTAAGTACCCAAAAAACCCAGAAATAGTGCCGAAAATTATTAAATTAATACCGTTCTCGATAAAATCAGGAAATTTTAGTGAACTATTGGCAGGAAGTAATCGGCAATATTGAGTTTGAACTTTTTGGAGTTCATAAAAAACTCCGTTAAGACAAATGCTTTATTGAAACTTAAAGACCCCTAGAGATTCCGAAATTTCGAAAAATTCCAAACAAATCCTGAAAATTTGGAAAATATCTGAGACCCAAAATGTCCCCAAAAGCTCCGAAAGAGTCAAAAAAGTTCCCCGAAGAAATGCCAAAAAATCCTACAGAAATTCCTTCTCGAAAAAAGTAAACATTTCCAGTGTAATTTCAAAATAAACTTTACAAGTAACAAAAAAGTTTCGAAAGTCCCCGAAATATCTTTAGTGGTCCCAGAAAGTGGCGAAAACTTCGTAAAATACAAAAAAAAATGAAAGGGTCCTTAAAGTCTGACAAAATTGCTAAAAGTAAAAAAAGACCTGATATTTCATTATTTATCTTTTCATCAACGCCTGGAAAATGAAAAATAAATGTTTCCAGTTAGTTTCTGCTAAGAAAATGTTAAGCAATATTCGTATATTTTCTTCTGCATAAAAAAATAAAATATTCGAAAACTGCCTGAGAATCCCAAAAACTTCCTAAAAGTCATGAAATAATTCCGATAAATTCACGAAATCTTCAGAATATCTTTTAACGTCCCGAACAGTGTCGATGAGTACCCAAAAATCCTGAAATGCAGCAAAAACCACGAAAGTTCCGGCGAAAATCTCAAAAAATATGAAATTTTACGATTTTTTTTATTATTTTTTTATCAATGCCTAGAAAATAAAAAGTAAAACAATTTAAATTTTTTCTGTTCAAAAAGTGTCATTAAAAAGTGCAATAAAATCTTAAAGACAAAGCGTTCGGTATTTCTTGCTCAAAACAATGAAAGCACTGAGTCATGCTCTTCAATAAGAGCAGGTTTTCATGGTATCTTAAAAAAAATTGACTACAGTCTCCGCTCAAGACCTCTTCAAGGCTTTGCTATGATGTTATTTTTGAACGGAAATGAAGGCAATTCCAACTTCCGCNAGTAAATACTCGTACCAAACGATATATTTATGATTAATCGAGTATTCATACGCGTACGTAGAACACATACGCATTTCTTCAACACTAAACAAACACAGCGAAAGCAAATGCAAACCGACAGGAAGGAAATCAACTTTTGATAAATGGTTCAAAAATAGTTTTGCAAAAGTTTTCACATTAAATGGCAAAACAACCTCAAATTATGCTTAAGTACATAGCTAAGTGATAAATTCTAAAAAAAAAAATCTAAATGAATGAAATTGTTGAATAAACTTTACTCTTCGTCGTATTTGGCAATTCTGCAAAATCTCCAAAATCAGACAGGAAGTTATATAAAAAAGAAGCCAAGAATGAAGCATATTTTTTGTGTATGTGTGTGTGTTTGCTTAATATGAATTTTCGTCTCCTTTGCTAGTTTCTATTTCTCTTCTGCTTGCCGCATTTAGTTAATGATATGGTTTAGCTACTGAAGCGGAGCAAAATAGCGGCGATAAAAATGCCGGTTTGCTGCGGTTAAAATTTATGTTATTCACAGCAGTTTAGCTTGTTGTAATTTTATTTATATGCAAATTAGCAAAATATGCAAATACATATAATATTTATATGTATACTTTCACTTAAGTATGCGTGTAAATTTCTTTATTTTATCAACACTTTTAACGAGTTAACGAATTCCATTTTATTGAAGTTTGAAAACAATTTAGGTTAGGCTGTCCTAAGACCACCAACAGCCCATTGTGATACTGTAATAGATAATCTTTATTTTCCTATTTTCTGTAAAACTGAGTCCGAATCATCGTTCGCAAAATTGCTTGAAGCTAGATTTACTCAATTCAGCCAATCACTCAATAATGTAGATAGTGAAGGAAAGAATTTCGGCAGAGCGGTAAAGTGACAGATGTGTGTAGATAATGCTTTACACTCTCCAATTATTCTACTCACATTCGTTAGGCTCTGTTCAAATACAGTCGCATGCCCTGACTGAAAAACTTCAAACGAACACTGGAAATGGTACACCCTTAACGAGCGCTCGAAGACCCAAACCCTGTGATCTCAGGTGAATGAAGGTCAAAAACTTTCCTCATTTGCATGGAATTCTGTAGATGCTCATAATCCTGCCTGCTGCCTTTGGAGAGATTTAGTGATTTCAAATACTTTCAACAGCTCAGCTCTTTGACTAGTTACATACATAGTTTTTAGGGTGCTTTTCATTTACTTCTCCTTTTTACCGAGGTACAGTATTGTCATTCGGATCTTTCGCCTTTTACGGTAGCCGGTGTATTCTACCCCACCGAGATATTGTTATCATTTTCTAGACCATTTCTCAATTTTTAGTATTGCTCATATCGCTCTAACAATATCTTGGGACCACCAAATTTTGTAAATATATAATTAGTAACAAACCGAAACCGCGTTGACAAAGAGAAACTTATTAATTTAAATTGAATATTTAATTAAAATCCAATTCAATTGCTGACCATGCTGGAAAATAAAAGATTAATTTATAATACTTACATCTGATAATGGGTTGGTGAAATTTAATGTATTTTTGTGGTTTTAGCTTTTGGTTGCTAATTATCTTGCGGTCTAGTACATACATACATATGTACAAACACATGTTTGTTGTTTAGATTTCTTCTGTTGGTATTGAACTGTTAAATATTTGGCATATTTCATGAATTTTGAAAGGATTAGGCCAAATTTTTCAAGTTATTTTTAAATATGTATGTCTACTGTTTACCAATTTTCAATCCAATTATGTACTTGCATTTTAACTATTTACTTATTTTTATTTTTGGCCAAAGCCCTGCTTATGTTAACTGCCGCTATGTACATACATACGTACATAGTTACTCGTATGTAACTCTGTGGCTAAAATCATAGACAGACGGCCCACGTTGATCCGGATAAGCTCGTTAAATCAGAATTAGAGTAAATTCTCAAATATAATGCGAATTAAAAGTAATTGCGACGTCAACACGGAACAAACCGCTGAGAACATAGAATGCAAAAAACATTCAAAACTAGAATGGACATCCCCCCAGTGATGGCACTTTTAATCGAAACCCCGATTATAATCGATTATTTTCTTTCGGTTAACGCTTTATTAGTATCGAAATTTTTCATTCGATTGATCAAAGGATTAACCGCGCATTTTTTTTAAATAATAGAGAAAAGTATCAGAAATTGACTCCTTGACAAAAAGTGGCATTCTAACCAGTCAATAATAGTTAGGACTTACCGTTGATTTTTGCTTACACTGTTTGTTGAAGGTATTGCTCATCCTCATCTCTTCGTATAAAAGACGTCAACATACCTTGTATGGAAGAAATGTGCAACAAAACAAAGGAAAAAAATTGCCAAAAATTCAACGGCAAGTCCTAGAAACTTCAAACCAGTGATGGGAAAATAGCTGTAATTGTACTTTATTCAGCACTTTTACAATTTGAAAGTACATTTGGTACAACACGTAATTTTGGTAAAACACGTAATTTAAGTGTACGTGGAGACATCTTTTTTACCAGGCATCTTAAAACTTGTCAATGCATGATGCTCTTATATTTTATTTGGACCAGGGGTGTAAACGAATGGTGGTACTACTTTTTCAATTTTTATTTATTATTTTTCCTTCGTTTTTGGTTTTCTCTGATTGTCTACGCAGTGAGTAATAGCGTAGTTTTCCACAATTTAACATGAAATGTATCCTTTAACACAACAGTCAGTTTTTATGATTTATTAAATGGCTTTTATTTATTTTCGATTCTAATAACGACCGATTAATCGACTAATTGCATGCCATTAATTGCAATTCATAATTATATTCGAACCCTTTCGATTAGTCAATTTTTTTGATGTTTTTTTTTGCCATCACTACATCCACCTCGTCGGTAGTAATGCATTCACCACACTAATTCAGATGGGTATCTCATCTAAATTGAATAAGAACTCATTTGAATTAGAACAATGAATGCGCCACCACCAAAGAGGTAGCTGCCCAGGCTAGTTTTGCATGCTCTCTGTACGGAATATTTGTATTCATTTTAAAGCCTACATATTTTCATTTCAGATGCAATTTATGTTCTTAAAATATCTTCTTTGGTTCACAATTTATGATTTTTGCAAGGAAAAAAGTCATAAAGTGCCATAGTGCATCTAGATCAACTGCGCCGTTAATCCGTATTAACGTTGACATCTGACTACACTATAACTCTACCACTGTTTACGGTGGCGACTATTACGGTTTAGGTTTATTCAACTTTTTTGTACTTGCTTCGTTTGCTAGTTTGCATGAATGCAAGTAAGCATTGATTAAATTAAAATAACTATAGGTTTAATGGTATGTTTGTGTAAAAGATTACGTTTCGTCTCATATTCCTTTATAACTTTTTATTCGCTTTTTAGCGCCTTGCATTGCGCTATTGTATTGCTGTCATGAATTTAGTTCATCGATAATATTTGCAAAGTAGACTAAATGAGCGCACATTTGTTATTTATGTATTATTAATTAATGCCATTGTGTGGTCTCTTCAGTTTTTGTTTTTTGTTTTTTTTACTTTTGCAGTTGTTTTCCTTTTTAACTCTTTCGCTATTGTATATTTTATTATTATTTTTATTTCTTTTAAGCGACAAAAGTGCACTGAACTCTGTTTATTGTGTTAATTGTGTACAATACATATTAGTCATTTATGAATTTTTAATGTTATACATTTTGCATAATTTGTTTTTTTTGGCCTAGCATTTGTATGTACATACATGCATTAGTGTATTCTGTTAAATATTCAATTTTATTCTATTATATAGCTTTGTTTAACCATTTATGACACTTAAATTTTACGACACTATTTTGATATCTTCTTCAACCGTAAAGCGTGACTAAAGCTTTCATTAGGATCCGTTATTTCCATTTTCGTGACCATTCATGGAGATTTGCCATAAATAATAGCAACACTTAACGTGATTATAATGAATTAAAAAATTAAATAATAAAAATTCTACTCGGTTGCCCACTCTAATGGCAGTGGGTTTTATCTAAATAATATGTACACACTTAAGTATTTATGCATGTGTTTGTTTCATGCTTTTTGTATTGGGAATAAGTTATCAAGCTTTTAGCATCTTGGTGAAATGTTAAAAACTTGTTAATATTTTTATTACGTTATAAATTTTGGAAAAAATATGGTAATAATTTTATGATTCACCAAACGCTCGCTTGGAGCTGAGAGTAATTTTGTTCATATATAAAATATATATATTATTCTGCCGAAAATATCAGACTATGGACACCTCAAATTGGATATTGCAAATAGAATCCAGTTCATCTACAATATTGGTATTCAATTATATTTCGAATTCAAATCAGATTACCCATTGTAAGTGTTTAAATGGATCAGCTTTTTCGCTCGGTATTTTTGCTAAAAATTTTACCTGAACTTTTTACGTTTCCTCGGGATCGTTTATGCAAAGTTGAACCTCACAATAAAAGAAAATAGGACATGCAGGGTGGTAAAGTGACCTTCTTTTACTTACAGAGGAACAGCTCTCGCTGTGTTGAGTATCCTGACTGGTGTGATCCGAATTCACGTAGTAAGACTAAAATTCACATGTTGGCCGTACAGTTAACTGCTACTGTTTCTATGAGGCTGCCAAGCTGCGCTGGGCTACGTTTAAATTAGCTATGCTCACACTGTATAGCAAATCAGAAGAAAACGTTATCTGATTGCTGTTGCAAATTCTCTTATCATGTTTTTCGGATTTGTGGATATCCTTTCTTAAAAGACCTGCACACGTTCCTTGGTGTGCTCTGAATGACAGAAAAATGGTTCGGCTGAAGGGTAAAATACATAAATATAAATTGGAATGCGTTGCTAGAATTAGAGTTTTTACATTTTTTGAAAACAACAAAACTTCGTAGACTTGGAGTTCTCGGTAACTTCTCGAAGGAAGTTTAAGTATGCTTTATGAAGAGGTTCGCAATATTGATACTAAAACCCCCGTCAATATGCTGTCGCTTTCCGATACTTATTTAAGCTCAGATGAATAGGGAAACGAGCACTTTCTTAGATAAAACCCGGCTTAATTTGCACTGGAGAGTTCTGGAGCGGGGCCGGCCCGACTCTTCTCAAAACTCTGCGAACTTCCGGTTTTTCTTTCACTCTGTCTCACTTAGAGCTAATGGATAGATACTTATGACCAGGGAACGGATTTTATGGAAATTGCCTTTTTTTCTGCTAAAGAGATAGAGTATATTCGATTAAGAATGTCCTCGATTTAGCTTTCCCCGATTCCATATATACACATTTGATGTTGCCTTTTTTTGCCTTTTTTAAGATATTTGCCTTTTTTTGCCTTTTTTAAGATATTTGCCTGTTTTTGCCNTGCCTTTTCCTGCCTTTTTCGCTATTTTATTTTGCCTTTTTTTGCCTTTTTTACAATACCTAGTGCCTTTTCCTGCCTTTTTCGCTATTTTATTTTGCCTTTTCCAGCCTATTTCGTTACTTTATTTTGCCTTTTTTATAGGTTTTGAGGTCCTAAAAATCCGTTCCCTGCTTATGACCATATTTTGTCTCCTTTAAAGACGTTTTGGTACTTTACTTCCCGTTCAAAATGCACAACAATAACTATTTTTAGCTTTGCAGCATAATGCATTCTTATGTTGTAAGGAATTTGCAGCACTTATTTGTTAACTCAAGCACCGGCCACTTAAGTAGCTGCGGGTAGATAAGTAGAAATGTTGAATAAGAAAGGCCATATACTAGAATGTGATTCATCGCTAGCCACAAAGAATTGATGAACAAATCTACTCCCTAGCAATAAAAAAAAACATACACAAAATTTAAGAAGAATCGTAATTGTCTTCACGTAAGCGTCAGTCGACTCCATACGATTTTTTTCAGTAATTTTGTAGACAAGTCAATGAAATGGTAAGTGGAGTAATTAAACAAAAACAATTATACACAGACTGTATGCGCTTTTTGTGTGCACTGTTTTTGGAATATATGCACATACATATGTATGCATGTATACATTTATATATGTATGTATGCTGAATTCTGTGGCACATAAATATTATTTCGAGAGTCGTAAGACACAATTTCATTTCTTGGTAAAACTCGTGTGATTCATGCAGCATACGTTTAAAAAAAAATAAAAAATTAAAAACTAGTGACGTCAGTCTGCAAGTCTGATTTTATGACGCTCACTTCAAGTAAGTACTATGTACAATTTACTCGTATGTATGCGTGTGTGTGAAATTTTTCAGCATCTGTTTGCCTTTCAGCAAAACTAGCAAAACATGTGCCAGCGGCAATTGTATTGTGTTGGACTTCGGACCAGCAGCAGGTGAGTGCATGGCAAGAAAATATAGAAAGAAAAAAACACTAAATTAAACGGATTAAAAAAATTGCCAAAAAATGAGAAACTATGAAAATGTGTGAACTCAATTTAGGAAGAAAAGAAAACAAGATCTAAAGCGCTGCAAATTCAAGTTAATAGATGATTCATGACCAAGGCGAAAATGTGTTGTTGAACTTTGCTTAGAAATTATAAAAAACGTATTAAGAAAGAAAACATAATAGAAACAGAAAAGCAAACAAAAAAAAAAGAAAGGCTAAAAAAATATTTTGTTTGTGTTTAATATTGAAATCGATGCCAAAATGTATTCGAGGCATGATAGTTTTTGCCGCAAGAAAGTTATATACCTATTTATACATACATATGCGTATATGAATGAGTGTAAAAAACATATACATCTGCAAATTTTGACATATTTTCGACATTTCTTTCATAACAATTTTGTGAAAGTATTGCGGTTTGGTGACACCCACGCCTACACAAATACATAGATGCATTTGCGCTGAAAGTTGTTCAATGGCAGTTGTTTACCACTGGTATATGTATGTACATTAGGGAGGTATAAAAAAAAAGTTAGGTCGGAATTTTTACGCTTTGTTCACGCATGATTTTTATATACCGAAAAATACACCCCTGTTTTTATTTTGAAATAAAAAAATATTTAGAGGTCACTCAAAGTTTTCCATGTATTTTGTAAGGAATAAATAATTTTTCGTAGAAATGGTATAGAATTCCTGAAAATCAATATATTTCGATCGGTCTTTTTCTCTATCTTTGATGAAAGTTTCCTGAAGAGAAACAGTGGTTTTCGATCGAAGAAATATTAGTTTCAATAATTCTATAACTTTTCTAAGAAAAATTGTTTTTTTTTTCCTTGCAAAATAAATGGAAAACTTTGAGCGTTTTGAGCGACCTCTAAATATTTTTTGATTTCAAAATATAAAAAACGGGTATATTTTTTCGGTATAGAGCAATCCGAAGGGATCAAAGCTTTTTAATTTAGAATTTACTTTTTTTGAACCACCCTAATGCACATATGTATGTATGTAAACTTTTGCATTAACATGACCACCATTCATGTTTCTTTGACTACGCAAAAAAGTTGTGATATATTCATATTTTTACGTGCATAGAAAGTAAAGAAACGAAACTTAATAGATCATATGCTTGGCGGCACAATAAAGCTGTGTGCTGTATGTACATAGGTATGAATTAACTTCCGAACAAAAAAAAAACATCACTAACAACTACCCAGTGGGAAATTGTCGATGCAACGCTCTAACTACTTTTGTCAGCAGATGGAATATTCTAAATGGAGGCTATAATAATATTCATAATAGGATAGCCATTCCTGCTCGCTTCAGCCGTTCGCTATTTAGGGGTCTTTAAAGGCTTATTCAGTATGTTTGGAAAATTAAATAAATTGTGTGTACGTAGTTTAAAAGAGGTATCAAACTGCTATCAAATCATCAGGGTCGGCAACTACTATTGGGAAATGTGTTAAGGAATGCCGATGACCCCTAAAAGCTCTTCAACTACGCAAAATCAATCTTTATTGGGTCCCGGGATATATGAGTATTAGGGAAAATGGGGAAGGGCACGAGTGCTCTAGAAAGGGATCTGAGATAGAATTAGGTGAAGCGGTTCAGTTTGTTGTTGAGACAGTGGCCAGGTCTCCGGCTCGATGAACTTTAGGGTTCGCACAGGAATACTAATGGGACATTGGACCGCCAGATTACGAGAGCAGGTAGAAGCTGCCCCAAACACTTCCTTTGCCAGTGCTCTGCACTACGGAGAAAACGTCTAAGGGAAAACTCCATTAGAGTGTCTGCTAAAATTTGCCAGGGAATCAGGATGGTATAAAGACATGTAGGGATTGGCATGGGAACATTTAAATTCCGACTCTACTTTTTTTTGGACCACTTTTTTTGGACTGCCCTTTTTTCGACGACGGAACAAGGGACCAAATTATCTGATAAAAAGTGAAAGCGTCAATGTAAAAGCAACTAAAATAAGAAAACAATCGCTCAGCAAATGCAAAAATTATTATTGGCAGACAGATTTCACTGAATTCAGCAAGAGTGACGTTAAAACTTGCGGCTCGGCAAACAAAAAAAAAAGCAAAGCGATTTTCATCATTACCCAAGGTCTTCTTTGTGTGCAGCAAAGAAAACATAGCACATGCACATATATTTTAATGCGATATTAAAATGTAAACAAAAGTGAAATTATTGAAATTTTTGTGGCAAATTGAGTATACTCATACACGCCCACACAAACACAGTGGCTGGCTAACGAATAAGCTAATCAAACAGATCATTAGCGCGCAGTGTAAGCAAGTATATAAACAGCAGACCATGTGCATTTACATATGTATGCACATTAGGGTGGTCCATAAAAATGCATGCGGAGGAAAAATTTCAAAATGTTAAGCTTTCATATATGGAAAAAAGAATACCCGCACTTTTTTGTTTAAAAAAATTATATTTAGGACAGCCTCAAAGCCTGTGAAATTTTCCATGTATTTTATATGGGTAAAAAATACTTTTACATAGAAATGGTATACAATTTCTGAAAATCAGCACTTTTCGATCGGAAACTTTGTTTCTCTTTAGGAGACGTTCTATAATAATACCCGAAGGTTTATTTTAATATTTTTAGTATTAATTATTTTTTATAGGTACCCCAAAAACCCAAAAAATTCAAATGGGTATTATTACTGAAAGTGTACTGCAGAGAGTTAGAGTCTTCCGATAATATAAATACATGCATTTGAGGCTGTTGTAAATATATATATATTTTTTTTTTAACAAAGAAGGACGGAAATTCTTTTTTTCCATTTAGAGAAATCCTAGGGGTGAGTGCTTAACATTTAAAACTTTTTTGGACCACCCTAATGCACATATATGTAGTTTTTAGCATGTGTGTGGAGTGTGTGTATGGGCATGTGTGCTTTTGCGGTATGAATAAGTGCAGATGTACGTATGTACATACGTTTAAATTTATTTTGTTTTGGGCTGAGTCTGCACTGATTTTGATATTTATTTTTTGTTGCTCACTGACTTGCTTCACTAAATGAAAGTGCACTTTGTTGTTGCTGCAATTCACTCGTGTCTGCTCGGCATTGCTTGACAATGAGGCAAGCGCTAAGTTTAAAGATTTATGTATGTGTATAAATTAGTTAGCAACTCACCTGACTGAGTGTGTACGAGTGTGAGTATGAGTTGCGTGGCATTTTAAATACATAAGTAAAATTTAGTTGTTTGTTTGGATTTTGGAATGTTTTGTCTTCCAAACATACAGATTTACATACCTGGTAATATGGCTCCATTTGCCAATCCTAGCGAAAGCGTCAAAATCAGCGACAACAGAAACATTTTAGTTTGATGATCAAGTCGCCGTTAAATTAATGGAA
>NW_016174474.1:0-10890 GCF_001687245.7 Rhagoletis zephyria
GTGGCCTCTATTGCCTGGTCATTCAATTGTAAAGCTAGCTGATTGAGCCGTAAGCGAGCTGTGATGTTCGACTCGGTGTGTCGTTGACTTTTGGTGGCAGATAATCAACACGCCGGAGTAAAGTGTGCGCGGGTGCAGAGATGTGTTGATGGGCTAACGCAAAAGTAGAGTAGGAGGCGTTTTCGTACACCACCCACAACAAATAAAATTAAACGAAATTTTGGTTGTGGATTTTTTCTTATTCGACTACATAGAACTCGAAAGAAGCTCTACCTTCATTCCGTCCGTTGTATTCGTGAGTGTGTGTGTGTGGGTGTGTGCTTGCGTTTGTTCTTACAATTTCACTAAATGTGTTGGTAATTAGCATACAACGCCCCTAAGTTTGCAATTAAGCTGCCTCAACTCGCCAAAAGTATATATATTATTTATGCTGCACGGACATTTTGCACGCTCTGCTACGCTAAATGCGCTCAACAGCAAATTGCTTTTTGGACCACCCATAAAACTTGGTCATGCTGTGCGTTTTGCACAAAGCAAATGGTTACAGTAATATGTATACTATGTAGGTGCTGAGGATACACCGTGAATACACAACTGTATATACGAGTACAGGGCGTTTTTAAAGTAGGGTATGATTTAACTTTGAATACAAATATGAAATTGGATATCTCTGAGGCCCGTAGATTGAATTACCTTATAGATGACCAACATGCATATCGTCGTTTAAAGTACAAAACCGCGTATCGTCAGTTCACAGCCTAGTTTACAGATTGAGTTTGAGAAATTCTAAATGCATAGATCAGTGATTTTGCGGTTATTTTAGCAAAAGGCTTCCTCTCCGAAGACCTGCCTCGAAAAATTCGTCAGTGATATTGCTATGGCCTCAAAAGCCTTAGTGCCATTTTGGCAACGTAAACAGGCCTTTGGTGAAATTTAATGTTTATCAGGACAAGGGGAATCCTCTGGATCGATACTTCTACTACTATCAAATCCATTAGCAGTTATGAGTAAGTGCTGTAGTGGAATAAAATGTTAATAAATAGTCTTGGAGATTTCGCCAAATCCAAGGAGAACCCTTAAACACCTCATTTTAGAGTGTGTAACTGTTGTACGTAGAAGGGAGAGGAGCATAGGGCATCTCTGATCAGGATAGCAGCAAATGCACTCTCTGCCCCCGAGTTTTATTCTGAGCCTCTTGGGCTGGCTTAGATTGTATAAAAATTATGTACAGACATATACAGCTCTAAAGTTTTCCCCACGTCTTTATGGTTAAAAAAAAAATATTTTTTTTTTATGTACAAAGCCTTTTTAAGCAGAGTAGGTATCGAATACATACATACGTATGGACCTACATAAATATGTAAATATACAATCGAAATCACGTAAAAATGTACATATGTAATATGCTAACGGTTCAATACTAATATTTAAAGTCGTTTCTGCAATCTCTGGTTATCACTACCTACCAGTTAAACATCATTAGCGGCGTTTTCGACTTCAGGCATATAAAATGGCATATGGGATCAACAGAGCAGTCATTGTATTTAACTGGAGCTTTTACCTCCAGTTTGTGTTAACCCAACATTGAACAAACGGCTTAGACAGACACCCACAACAAATTACTTAAATAATCGCACGCGGTGGCGTATGAGCAACTTACAAGTACTCAAACTCATACATACACAAACGCATGTAGGAAATTCAATGCAATGACAAACGAGTGACATTAGACTTAGAACACGTTTGGATTTCCACAATGTATTGTTTGCTTTTTTTCTTTCTTTTTCATTTCAATTCGGCTTCATTCTCCTATGCTTTTATTTCATGAAAAGTAGAAATTTCAAGTCTATACAAGTTCAATTTATGTATGTTACTCTTTTAAAGATACCATCAACCAACATCTACAACTTTCAATTTAGTGTGTGTTGTTGTTCCAGCCAAAAGAATGACTCGTAAAGAGATTGCCTGTAGGAGGTTTGGAAAAGTTTGCTATTTCGTTTTTTTTTTTTGTATTATTCCACTTTTGCACGTTTTGCTTTTTATTGTTGCTTTGAGGCGTATTTCAGTTTTCAGTTGCCATTCTGCGTTTTTTTTTTTGTTTTTCAATGAGTTCAAAAATTAATTAAATACCTCACACTTTTCATTTCCTCTCTCATGGCCGACTGCGCCATGACGTCGTTGAAATGAATTTTCCCAGTGCACAGCCTGAGCGCAGCTAGCCGAATGAGTTGAAGTGTAGATGTATGAGTATACGTGTACGATTGTATGCGTGTATGCACTAAAACGTGGGTGTGCATATTGTCGTAAAGCCGCGTAGGAAATTTTATACTTGGTACATATATTCACCGAAATTCATAAAAATAGACTACTTTACCTTTTCTTCTTTGGACAGAAAGGTTGTTCCCAATGATTTTGGCAATACTTATTTCTTATGAATACTAGGTGTCATTTCTAAGAGGGCTAACCAGAATGAGTTGTGGATTAACCGCTTCAAAACGGAACCGGAAAAAACAGAATTTTCCGCCTTTTCTATGTCGAGTTTAGAGGGAGCTAGTTTGAATATTTACTCCGAAGCGGAACAGCTAGGTATAATTTTTGATTCCAAACTCATTGGAAAAGTGAATGTAGGGGGATAGAGGGAGCTTAGAATGGTTTATCGGCTTACTACACTACTAAGAGGACATCCTTAATGGAAGCCTATGGCCCCGGAAGTATTGAAAACTATCCTAACATAGTTTGGATGGCTAAGCAGCAATGCACAAGGAAAAACACTATGGATGTGAAATCCAAATTACTTAATGGCATCCAAATAAAATTTGAAAAAAGTGTTCAATAACAATGAATATCTCATGAGAAGTATGCACGGGCATGATGAGTGACTTATACAGTGTGATTTCGTAAGACTTCAGTAACGTATATGTACATACTAGTGAACCCGCATGGTGTTAAAACGCCCAAAATCGAAATACAAAAATCTGAAAAAAATATTCCAAATGTTAATCAGAGTTATAAGCGATCCGAGTGCCATATTTCATCTAAATGCCGTGCAGCCGATTCTGAGTGAAGAGAGGTCTCCCATAGTTTCGGTTTTTATATCTCTCAAATTTTAAATCACCCTGTACTGACAAAAAGGTTCCAACTTCAAAAAATAAAATTGGAAAGAACGGTGCAAATTTAATCACCTTCACAAAAATTAACTCTCGTATAATATACGTATATACATACTTAGTTAGATCAGTATGGCTTTTCGAAAAGGTGGCAAGCCTAATAAAGTATATCTATTTATTTATTCGAGGTTTCATTTTAATTTTTCATAAAATTCGTGTATAAGTTCACAAAATACGACTACTCAAACAGGTGGAAATCCTTTTCAAACGTATTTTCAAGCGAAAATCTTTTCCAATCTCATTCTCTTGTGACACAAATTTCAGTGAGCTGATGAATTAATTTGAATTCGATTTTTCAAACACGTGGAAGCCCTCCTAAATAAGGGTCAGATATAAAGCCTTTTCAAACCCATTTCGATTGAAATAATTTTAATGCAACTTTTTATACAGGATTTTTATACAAGGATTTTCCAGATAAACATTCCTAAATTTCCTACGCCAAGCATGGCGATGAATATTTTAAATAACTGAGGAATTAAGTTGCATCTGATTTTTTAAACATGTGGCAACCACCTAAATATACTTCAGAATGAAAGCCTTTCCAAGCTCATTTCGACTGATATCCATGTTTTAATTATTCATTTGGCGTTTAAAATAGTTTGAATTTAACTTTTTAAACGTGTGGCAACCCTCTGTAAACAACTCAAGAATATTTCTAGTGTTCAAAATAAAGATTTCATACAAATTTTTCGCTTGACATCCGTATTTAAAATGATTTTTCTGTAAGTTAATTAGATTCGATTTTTTAAACAGGTGGCTACTCTTTTTAAACGTAGTTTCAAGCTATAACCGTCTTAAATTATCCTCGTCTGACATTGTGGCACATATTTTAATTAAGTTATGAATTAAGTTGGATTTGTTTAAAAAATACATGTGGCAACCCTCTAAATATATTTCTGAAATAATGCCGTTTCAAACCCATTTCGATTGATATCAATATTTTAATAATTTATTTAGCTTATTAAATAATTTGAATTTAACTTTTTAAACAGGTGGCATCCCTCCTTTAATACCTCAAAAATATTGTTATTGTTCAAACTAAAGATTTCTTAACACTCTTTTGTTAGACATATTTTAATATATCGTTGCCCACATGGTGATACATATGTATGTATGTCCATTACCTAAATACCTTAATTAAAATTTAATATAATTTTTTAAACAGGTGGCACCCCTCCTACAGTGAAGTTAAGAAACAGAACTTTTTGAACCCATTTCGATTTATACCCATATTGTAATAATTGGTTTAACTTCTTAAATAATTTCAACTTAATTTTTTAAAAGGAGGCAACTCTTTTCGAAAAAGTAAAACAACATTGCACATCTACAGCCCGCACCCTATAAGTTGACATCTCACTTGTGAAATCGAACGAACGGTGCAGATCTGGTGGCACTGATTATTAAGGTGGCAACTCTTTTCGAAAGAATAAAACCAGTTTGCATATCTACAGGCCAAGCGCTTTAATTTGACACCCCATTTTTGAAAATCGAACAAATGGTGCAGATATTTTATGCTGAACAAAAAATCCCTTCGCGTATTATATATATATATGTAGATAATAAAATTGCAACAGGAAAATTGATTGTAAATTATAGATATTAAAGAGAAATTCATATGGGCGGTCTTAATTAGAGCAACAGGATCCAAATCAAACATTTCTAGAATTTTAGTCTGTCTGTCTCTCTGTCTGTCTCCATGTTTGTACGCGCATCACTCGAAAACTAATTTATGAAATTGAATTCAGTTTTCACCGATGTATTGCTAGAGGCCTAACTTAAAATACAGAAGAAAGACTAGAGAGTATAAAAATTTATATAAAAATTTCAGTTTAAGTAAATTGATTAGATAAGGTAAATATTGCTATATAAAAAAAAAATAGGTTTAGTAAGGCTTACAGCCAAAAGTATTTTTGTGGAAGGTTGCCACCTGTTTGTAAATTTTATTATAATTTAATTGATGAGATAAATTAAACATTGCAATATGGATATCAAACTAAAGAGGTCTAGGAAAGTTTACTGCCGAATATATTTTTGATGAGGGTTGCCACTTGTTTGAAAAATTGTATTTTATTAAATTGCTGAAATATGTATTCCAATACAGGTATCAAGCTAAAGAGGTTTAAGAAAGTTTACAGTCGAAAATATTTTCGAAGCGGGTTGCCACATATTTAAAAAATTTAATTCCGGTCATTCTGTGTACGGTCATTGCCCTTCAAAAGTAGGTGGATACAGCCGATGGAAATAGGTAATAAAAAGTTACAACTAGTAGACTACTATGTAGTTAAAAGTGAGCTTCAAACTAGCCCCTTTTCCTGCAAGGTATGTACTAACTCTATACAAACATACGTACATATGTATATACACATGCACATACCTAGCTAAATGACTTGCTAGGTAAACTAACGTTTTCGTATGTAAATATGTATAGTTTAATACGTATATATGTATGCACTTATGTAATGGCTATCTGTGTGTATATGTATGTACATAAATACATTAGTGCATAAATTTGTGTTAAAAAGTTTAATTTGCAGGCGTTACTAATGACTTTTATATAGACACACATAAGTATGTAAATTTGTATATGCGTTTCTATGCATACATGCACGTATGTATGCGAGTTGGCTTGCTGAGCTACAAACAGCAAAAATTGGTGGCATGAGTGTCTACCACTTAACTGTTCCTTCCTCTATCATATACAAACAATCAGTGTGCGTAGAAGTTATTTATATTACTTGTCATGCTTTGCGCTTTGCCATTCATAGACATTACTCCTTAGCCCACTAGCAAATACGCTAACACACGCCCAAACGCTTAAGAATCAGCGAAAAAGAAATGTAGCGCAGTGTCGCCGGCACGCCTTGAACCGACCGCTCAAATATCACAGCATTTTGAGTGCGCCACCCACACTTTGCACCTCGCCGTTATGACTTTGAGAGTATGTAGATATGTATATATTTAGAGTTAGTAGCTATTTGCTAGTACCGTTATGAGCAGCTTAATATGTGAATAGTTGCTATCGACGCATTACACAACGGTGATGACTTTAAAAAAATGTATGTATGTATGTATGTATATATATACCTAAATGTATTCATATAAGTTTTCTTCTCGGTATACAGTGGCGCTATTCTTCGATGCGCTGCGCCCCTCAAGTTACCGTTAAACTCAACATAAGCACGTTGCACGTAGCTTTGCAGGAAAGAGCAAGCCTGCTTCTAAACGTGCGCAAGAGAGTGTGCAACGCAAGGAGGTTGACGCGTCAACCAAGTGCCACCCAAGTTACTCCCCAAATGCACTCCTCCCTCCTNCTTTCGCAAGTGAAAGCTTATATGATTTCGAAGATATTTTTTACTAGCATAAAAAGTAGTTGGGGAGTAAGAAATTTTAATTTTCTTTGTTAAATTTTTAAAAGTTTAGACAAAATATTGATTTAGAACAAAATTATAAGTAGTTATAATGCACAATAGGATATAAGAGGCATTCTTTTTTAAGTCGGACGGATTTCGTAAAAAACGATGTAATGTCTCTGATTCGCTTCAAAATTTTTTAAGAGTTCTATGCATGAAATAAGCTAACATGTATTCGAGGAATCTTTTTTTTATCTTTCTTCGAAGAGATGATCTGTCAAAGTTTGAATTTTTTCGCGATTCTGACTAAACATCTCCTTCTTCAAATCGTTATATGTCGGAGTTCCAGAAACGAGTACAATACAAAATAAATCAAGTATTTGAACAATTTTAAGCTTAAAACGTTTATTTAGGCGAAAAAGTACCCAAATTACACATTTTTTCATTGTGAGTCAAGTTTTCTCAAGTGAGCCACCCAAAGTTGACTTTTCGCTTTTTAATATTTCATTGACCGATTTTGAAAGTTAATATGGCGTGCAATATTGACACCAAGGATTTTGCGCCAATTTTATTTTTTTGACGAGTTCTTTGCAAAAAATAAAAATAAATTAAAATTTTCAAACTTCAGTATCAAATCAAGAATTATCAAATTATGTGTTGTTTTTGCTTTTCAGTTTATTTGTATTATATTTTTTTAAACTTGGTTAATTTTTTTTAGTAAAAACCTTTAAGTCAATCATAGGTACAGTAATTTTTTTTATGAAAGTAAAATTGAATGTTTAGAGCAAATATTTAATGCTTTTTGAAATCTTTTCCTTGGTATATGAGAAGTTGGTAAAAAATTCAATTTATTAAAAAATAAAATTTTTATAAAACAAGAATAGAAATTTAACAAATTTTGTTGCCCAATAAGTTCTCTAACTGCTGTCAAAAAATCATAAGCTTCGAATGAATGGTTGCTGAAATATTTCAAAAAGTGTAAAAGCTTGCATAAAAATTTGTTTGCAAATAACTCGTCAAAAAAATAAAATTATTGCAAAATCTTTGGTGTCAATAAAGCACACCATGTTAACTTTCAAAATCGGTCAATGAAATATAAATAATCGAAAAGTCAACTTTGGGTGGCCTAGGTGAGAAAACTTGATTCTGTAGCTCGAAAAAACTATAACTCTTTTTTTTTTTTTGATTACTTTGGGTAGTTTTCAAATAGATTGTGGTTGTTCACACTTGCCTGGTGATCAGCTTATCTGGTTAAAAATTAGTATTCTTCTATTGTGTTTTATTGTTGTACACTGAATATTAGTGGCAATGTAGAGGCCGAATATCTATCGCAGCTAATTTGTAATTTTTGAAATCATAAAATTTTTTTTTGAATTTTAATAGCTTTAGAAACTTAAAATTTTATAAATAAACGTTGAAAATGTTCTTCTTGCCGAAACCAGCTAATCTGGTGTAATAAAACCAGTTGTCACCAAATGAAAAAAATTATATTGAGCAAAAATTCAATTTTTACACTTTTTATTGGCACGCTCGAAATTTAATCTAAAATTTTTATATATGTACATACATACATGTGTAAAATTCTTAAACGCTAATATTTAGTTACTTTTAAATAAGTTAAGGCGTGCGAGTAAACGCGGTAGATGACAGCATATGGTGGTACGGGGCGTATACGTTACATACGCAACTATGCGTATATGATAGAGCTGGAAAAACATCATCGCTAGGAAACATCGATTTTCGCTAGCATCGATTTCGATATTTTTATCAATATGACACTATTGAATTATTGGCAACGTATTTATTAATTAAAGTAGTTAATAATATAAAAATATTATACCTTCATCTTTTCCGCTTTCCGCTTTCACCTGTTTACTGTTTACCTGTTTACAGCCGCACTCAGGGTCGTTTAATGATTACTTAAAGTGTTCCTCAGTAACGAGTTGAAAAAATTCCCCCCGCAGAGTCAGCTAATTATTTATTAACAGTATTTCATGAACATTAAAGTTAAGTAAAGAAAACCATTACTTAACTTTTTAACAAATGATTATGTAATTTTTTGTTTATTTTCAATAAATTCCAGTTTACTTAACGTCTGGCGCCATTCGCGAGATCCGAGTTCAATCCTCGGCAAGGTATTTTTTTAAATAAAATTTTTGCATTTATTTTTAAGCTTTATTGTTTAAAAATTAATATTTCTTTATTTCATTTAATGTTTAGAAAACTTTCATAATATTTTTTTTTTTATTTTTTTAACTTCATTTGCTCAAAATTTTTATTTATTGTCTTAAAAACAGATTCCTTTTTAATAGAAATAAATAGAATAAACAGTTTCTAAAAATGAAATGAAATTAAAAAAATTAGTTTCCTTTTTAAAACAATAAAATCTACACATCAAAAGAAAATTAAATTAAAAAAGCAAAAAAAAAAATTGAGACAAGTTTCTAAAAATTTAGCAAGAAAAAAAAATTAATATAAAAAGGGGAAAAAAATGCCTGCCCTTGGACGCGAACTCATATCTCTCGAATGACACGCCAGTGCTCTGCTCACTCAAGCCATTGCGGCTGTTGAGCCAGTGGGCGCAAAATTATATAAATACTTATTTTTTTATTTGATTTCAAACTGAACGAAAAAAGTAAGTGATACCCCAAAGAAAAAAGGGGCCGGAACTGGGGCCATACTTAAATTTTTCATTAACTTATGAGCCCTTATCTTTTCACTCAGAGAGGAAACATTAATTACCAGATTCAACGATCATTAGTGCGGAGAGCAGAGATAGAGATATAAATAGAATGGGAAGCAGATAAGTATACACACAAAGACAAAAAACAAAAGAGAAGATGAAGTTACGTTTTGACACGTTATGTTGCGTAACGCATTTCACCTCAACTCACCTCATCTAACTTTAACTCACCTTACCTCAACTCCCCGCAATTCACCTCATTTCACCTCAACTCACCTCACTTTAACTCACCAAAACTCCCGTCAACTCCACTCAACTGTTCCCAATTAAACTCACATCAATCCACCTCACCTCAAACTTATCTTAACTCACCCCAGATCACCATAATTGCGCAAACTATAGTGATGATATTATAATATAAGATACTTTTTTAGTAAATTCTAGAACTTTTATTGAAACAAATTTATGAGACTAGATACATTGGAAATCGGTAGCTGAGTGGAAGATCGATCTATCTCGGCAGTGAGTTCGAAAACACCCTGCCCTTTTCAGGATTTGGTTGAAGAATGCTATATCTCAGGATTCGGTTCAAAAATGCCCTATATCGGCACATTTTCAATATATTTTCAGCTGAGTTAGGGCGTTTTTGAACCGAATTCCGAGATTGGGTGTTCCTCAGCCAAATTCTGAGATAAGGTGTTTTCCAATAAAATTGTGAAATTGGGCGTTCTTCAATCAAATTCTGAAGTAGTGCGCTCTTGAAAAGTTTTTTCGAGAGAGAGAGCGTCTTTGAACTGGCTGCCGAGATAGGTCGATCTTCCACTCAGGTGTCGAAATAAAATTGTAAGCCATTTAGCCTAGCTGCCATGCATAGAAGATTTCCGACCGGCCATTTTAGTTTCTCCGTCACGATAAGAAATCTCATACTCTGCTTTTCACCTGTAAAAGTATTTCCAATCTTTGTATAAAAACATTGAAAACAACAGCCACTGATTACTTTGTTTAGATGCCATGAGCGAGAATTTTAAATTTAAATTCTATGCTATAGTTTTTTATTTAAAAAAATCTAAGTACCCTTAAAGAGCGAGCAATGCAAGTTTCAATATCACATTACCATTCCCGATTGCCGCCTATTAACCATAGCCCCACCGTGAGTCCTTCAGCGCCGCACAATTTTGCATATCAGATTTCCATGTTTTTTCTGACTTTTTATTTATTTTCCAGTATTAATTTGTATGTTTTTCAATAATTTGGCAAAAATTTCCGACTATTTTCCTTGTGCGTTTCCTTTCTTCCTGCCCATACATCCTGCCTATCGAGCGGCGCTCGAACACTGTTCTCTCACTCTCACTGCTGCATACAGCTGGGTTAAACGAGTACATACTGGCAAATCTGGGCAAGTTAAGTCTCTCGTCAATTCATTGAAGCGTGGAAACATTTGTAAAGCTCGTTTGGTTGGGAAAAGGCAAGTTTTTGCGTGTGTGTGTGTGTGTTTGTGTTGTGTATGTGTGCAAGCTTTTGCATGTGTGGGTAAGCCACACCTTGTCTCGTCGCTGATTGGTGTGCCAACGGAAAACGGGTTGTTGGTATTAGTAAGGGCTGCATATCAATATGGGTGCTTAACTTTAACATGTTGTTATTGCTTTTGACAATAGTGTTGCACTCATGCTGGGATTAAGGCGCGCGCACA